>NC_051186.1:37715845-37937541 GCF_013339695.2 Rhipicephalus sanguineus | reverse complement strand
ACTTACAACCGTGGACTTCACCACTATGTCGCTCTCAACTAGATGGCGACGCCTTCGACGATTGCTGAGCCCGTCGTCAGATATGCATCCGTACGCAATTGATATAGTGGGAAAAAAAAATCAGATATGCATCTGTACGCAATTGCTAGTTCCTGTCTCTTGATATTTTGACGGAGATAATCCCAGAGAAAAGTGCCAAACCAAAGGCTTCCGCGCTTGATGTACGCGTTTGCACCAAAACATTGTTGTATTAGTTGTCGTGGAAGTATTGTAGTTTATTTCTGTGCTGTTCTTCTGTATTACTTCATTGTAATTCCACTTCTGCTAGGGCTGTATTGGCCTGCAGTATTGTGAAATAAATAAAACACGAACTGAGTGAAGAATGGTGATCGCGCCCTTAGGTGCGTTGAAAAAAATTTCTATAGTGTGCTGTTTCGCTTCTCACTAAGCAATTTTTTTTAAAAGCTGCTTGACTACTAAAATTAACTTCTCTGTCCTCGTTCTATATATTACACCTTTGTGTCATTGAAACCGCTAGTGTCGAGGCTACGCGCTCTGCCTGCAAGGCACGTTCCGTGAACGCACTCCCACATGAGTGCTCTCGTCTGCGAGTGATACTCCACTTAATTGCGTCGTTTACATTTGGCAAAGTGCACTTAAACCAAGTGCGACTCTCCGTAAGTGCACTTAAAGGGGCCCTGCAACACTTTTCCGAGTAATCGTCTAATGGCTTCATTACAAGAGCTTATTGCCTCACGAATCTACTGCCGCAAACATTTTTAGAATCCGTCACGTACGAGCGGAGTTCCAGGGATTTTCCGCACGCTTTAAGCGCTTTCTCTCTCCTCTGTTGCCAGTGAGCGTGCTGGAAGGGAGGCGGATGACAAAGGGGCAAGAAGATGCGTCCCTTCGTCAGCCGCGTGTCATGACCTTAGAGACTCATTTTTTTCTTCGAACGCGTGGCTTACTTTAGTGTAATCGCGAGTGAGCGCGGGCACGTGGCGGCATCCCTCGGCGGCCACGGTAACTATGCAGCTCACGATGCTCAAAGCAGCCAACGGCCGTGGACTTTGGGTATATGGCGCAGTAATTTGGTATACGCCATCATTTACAGAGAGAAGAGGGGGCGATTTCTAGATGATTTTGAGAATGAATGATAAATTCCAGGCCGCGTGCTGCGCTTAATCTTTGGCTCGCGGGTTCTCAGGAGCGTCGACTAACGATCACCAGCGTTCTCTGACCATGCCGAAAAAGTGTTGCAGGGTCCCTTTAACTTGCATAAACTTACATAAAAAACGGCATACTTACATGCCTTATGAGAAGAGTCACGCGGCGAAAAGCCGGCATGAGGTACAAAAAAAAAAAAAGTCGCCTCAAGGGCGAAGCAATGAATGCGATAGCAGAGAATTGGAATGTCATACGAAGGAGGGCTAGCAGCTCACTCCTCTAGCAAACACGTCCGCTGCAGTGAGCGAAGTGACTTTCGTCCGGTCTATGGCTTCAAGGCAAACTTCACCACGAAAGCACAACGGGTTCAAAGCTATCAGCTATCTGTGGAACCCATGGAAGAAGGAAAAACTAGGAAGGAGCGTCACATGATTTCGCTAACCTCGACAAGCCAACCTCCCCTGAATGCGCCGCTCCCGACCAGTGCGCTATGCCTCCTGAGTAAGATTAGGCCCCAGCAGCAGAGCGCCAAAGCAGCCAAAGCGAGCCAATCAATAGTGGCGCTTGCCCGTCGAAGCACAGGGACTATTTTCCCTTAATTATTTGCGTGACGCTCCCTCCTAGTTTTTTCCTTCGTTCGGTAGGTGAACCCCCTCGAGAGGTAAGTCGGCGATCACAAGAGACCACGCCCTGTACGGAGCCGGAGCCAAAGTACAGAGCCGGAGACGCGCAGCCCCCCTTGGGCAAAAGACTCCCTTTAAAACGCGCCCTTTGGCAGGGTATGACGTCAGAAAAAAGTTGAGCCTTATCATAGGTGATAGGAGCCTCAACTTTTTCGACTGCTTTTCGACATATATTACTGCGAAGCAAACAGATCAGGGGAACTTTTGGCTCGGAATGCATTTATACGCATGGAAGGTCCATTATTGCAAGACGTGACGTCAGAAACAAATATGAAACTTAACATGGCTGATACTAGCAAAACGTACAGTCTTTTCCAAATGCTATAGGCTTACCTTTTTTGGGTAAAGTTTAACCTTCAAATAATTTACCAGCGAAGCTCTTCTGTCTTGGCGTAAAGTGTGTGGCCATGCCCAAAAACTATCATCATCATGAACGGGTACGTGCCACGGAATTTGGCCAAATCCCACTACTCACCGCTTCGGCGTGGCTGCGATAACCCTGAGAACGATGTACAGAGAGAGACAGAAACAAAGAAAGAGAGAAACAGAGACACAAAGAAAAATATAAAGAAAGAAAAGAAAGATCTATAAGGACGTTTGACTCCCAACACTGCCAGGAAAGTTTTTTTTAAAATTATTTACAATCATCCGTTCTATATGACATAGAGAAGGACGGACAAGCACAGCCTTGTCGTTGATTCGGCATAGAAACGTTTACTCAGTTAAAAGTGCCACAATTTGTGACACTTTTAAAGTGCCCTTATAATTTGTTTGCATCGAAAATACAACACAATAACATGGTTCAGATACACCGACATCCCGCTGGCGCCGGCATTTGTCCAGTGGACAGGATGCTCTGCTTCTGAGCATAAGGACGCATGTTCGAAACCCGGCACCACCGTGAATATTTGTTTTACAGATTTATTTTCTTTTTTTATGTGTGTTTAGTCTTAAGTGACAGAGGGACGGACATTCCTCTGTAACGTAATAATAACACCATAATACTCTATTCTACTTCATCGCAAGTACCTCCAATGTGCGCTAAGTTCTGACGCTCTGCACATCTACGCTGCAAAACGACAGACCGTACCACAATGTTTTTAGCGTAACGAAATGATGCGATGATGAGCTCAGTTCAAGCAAACATTCAATCAATCAAGCAAACCTCCATGCCCCATTGCTTGCGTTTACTGGTCAATGGTGTATTTCAATGGGAGAAATCTGAGGCAAGGGTTCCCCTCATGCGTTGGCTTCACCGCAATGGATGCCCAAAGCAGTCGAAAAAGTTGAGGCCCTTATCACCCACGATAAGGCTCAACTTTTGTCTGACGTCACAGCTTGAAGGGATGGGCCTACCATGCGCTCCTTCCGCGCTAAAGATTCCCCTGATGCGTTGCTTCACCGTTATAGATGCCCAAAAGCAGTCGAAAAAGTTGAGGCCCTTATCACCCACGATAAGGCTCAACTTTTGTCTGACGTCACAGCTTGAAGGGATGGGCCTACCATGCGCTCCTTCCGCGCCAAAGATTCCCCTGATGCGTTGCTTCACCGTTATAGATGGCCAAAACCAGTCGAAAAAGTTGGGGCCCTTATCACCCACGATAAGGCTCAACTTTTGTCTGACGTCACACCTTGCAGGGCTCCCCTGATGCGTTCACATTACCGCTATAGATGGCCAAAAGCAGTCGAAAAAGTTGAGGCCCTTATCACCCACGATAAGACTCAACTTTTGTCTGACGTCACAGCTTGAAGCGATGGACCTACCATTCGCTCCTTTCGCGCTAAATGTTCCCCTGATGCGCTATAGATGGCCAAAAGCAGTCGAAAAAGTTGAGGCCCTTATCACCCATGATAAGGCTCAACTTTTGTCTGACGTCACACCTTGCAGGGCTCCCCTGATGCGTTCACATCACCGCTATAGATGGCCAAAAAGCAGTCGGAAAAGTTGAGGCCCTTATCACCCAGATAAGGCTCAACTTTGTCTGACGTCACACCTTGCAGCGATGGGCCTGCTACACGTTCCTTCCGAGCTAATGGCTCCCCTGATGCGTTGGCTTCACCGCAATAGATGTTCAAAAGCAGTCGAAAAAGTTAAAGCCCTTATCACCCACTCGGCTAACCAGGCACGCTAACAGAGCATAGCATAGCCTTCTATATTATAGTGCAGCAAGGGGGTGGGAAAGGGAAGTCGGTAAAAAAAAATCTTCATGGGGTGGGATTCGAACCCGCGTACCCTCGATCCGAAAGCGAGCATCCTAATCACTCGGCTAACCAGGCACGCTGTAAGAGCATAGCATAGCCTTCTACATTATAGTGCCGCAAAGAGGTGGGAAAGGGAAGTGAGCGTTAGGTAAAAAAAATCTTCACGGGGTGGGATTCGAACCCGCGTACCCTCGATCCGAAAGCGAGCATCCTAACCACTCGGCTAACCAGGCACGCTGTAAGAGCATAGCATAGCCTTCTACATTATAGTGCCGCAAGGAGGTGGGAAAGGGAAGTGTGCGTGAGTTAAAAAAATCTTCACGAGGTGGGATTCGAACCCGCGCACCCTGGATCCGAAAGCGAGCATCCTAACCACTCGGCTAACCAGGGACGCTGTCAGAGCATAGCATAGCCTTCTACATTATAGTACCGCAAGGAGGTGGGAAAGGGAAGTGAGCGTGAGGTAAAAAAATGTTCACGAGGTGGGATTCGAACCCGCGCACCCTGGATCCGAAAGCGAGCATCCTAACCTCTCAGCTAACCAGGCACGCTGTCAGAGCATAGCATAGTCTTCTACATTATAGTGCCGCAAGGAGGTGGGAAAGGGAAGTGAGCGTGAGGTAAAAAAATGTTCACGAGGTGGGATTCGAACCCGCGCACCCTGGATCCGAAAGCGAGCATCCTAACCACTCAGCTAACCAGGCACGCTGTCAGAGCATAGCATAGTCTTCTACATTATAGTGCCGCAAGGAGGTGGGAAAGGGAAGTGAGCGTGAGGTAAAAAAATGTTCACGAGGTGGGATTCGAACCCGCGCACCCTGGATCCGAAAGCGAGCATCCTAACCACTCGGCTAACCAGGCACGCTGTCAGAGCATAGCATAGTCTTCTACATTATAGTGCCGCAAGGAGGTGGGAAAGGGAAGTGAGCGTGAGGTAAAAAAATGTTCACGAGGTGGGATTCGAACCCGCGCACCCTGGATCCGAAAGCGAGCATCCTAACCTCTCAGCTAACCAGGCACGCTGTCAGAGCATAGCATAGCCTTCTACATTATAGTACCGCAAGGAGGTGGGAAAGGGAAGTGAGCGTGAGGTAAAAAAATGTTCACGAGGTGGGATTCGAACCCGCGCACCCTGGATCCGAAAGCGAGCATCCTAACCTCTCAGCTAACCAGGCACGCTGTCAGAGCATAGCATAGTCTTCTGCATTATAGTGCCGCAAGGAGGTGGGAAAGGGAAGTGAGCGTGAGGTAAAAAAATGTTCACGAGGTGGGATTCGAACCCGCGCACCCTGGATCCGAAAGCGAGCATCCTAACCACTCAGCTAACCAGGCACGCTGTCAGAGCATAGCACTGCCTTCTACATTATAGTGCCGCAACGAGGTGGGAAAGGGAAGTGAGCGTGAGGTAAAAAAATGTTCACGAGGTGGGATTCGAACCCGCGCACCCTGGATCCGAAAGCGAGCATCCTAACCACTCGGCTAATCAGGCACGCTGTCAGAGCATAGCATAGCCTTCTACATTATAGTGCCGCAAGGAGGTGGGAAAGGGAAGTGTGCGTGAGGTAAAAAAATCTTCACGAGGTGGGATTCGAACCCGCGCACCCTGGATCCGAAAGCGAGCATCCTAACCACTCGGCTAACCAGGTGGGAAAGGGAAGTGAGCGTGAGGAGACATGTAAAAAAAATCTTCACGAGGCGGGATTCGAACCCGCCTCGTGAACATTTCAAAAATCGATAAGTACAATATTTCAAAATAATAATAATTGTTGGGGTTTAACGTACGTCCCAAAATCACGATTTGATTAGAGGATTAGATTGCGCTTAAAGGGGTACTGACACGAATATTTTCAGTTGTTTTATTTTTGCGTCCAATGAAGGGTCAAGCCCTCAAAAGCCTAGAAAAAGTAGTGCTAAGCGCGAGTGGGCTCTGAAAAAGTAATTACAGTACATTTTTAACAGTTAGTTTCGGTTCGCACTTTACCCTGACGTCACAACACGGTATGAGCTTCTCGTCACGTGCTCGCACAATATATAGTGACGTTACCACGGCCGCTCCGCACCGTGGCTATGGTGGCTGTAGGGTGGCCACCCTAGCCACCATACCGTGGCTAGGGTGGCCACCCTACCGCATGCCCTACGGTGACTCCGTTAGTGACGCACAAGCGGCCATTTTGGAAGTTTTGATGACGCACAAGCGGCCATCTTGAAAGTTTCGGTACCTAACGTCATATCTATAGAACTAGAACTAGTTCACTATAGTCATATCACAACTAGCCAGACTGCTGCGTGAAGTTACAGTGAAGTCACCAGAATTTGTACTGTAGCCCACGGAGGAAGGAAAAAGAGGAGAGGGCATGCCCAGCCGGCGCGCTGCGGGAAAAGTGTGGAGGAAATGACGTCATGGCGGCCATATTCACTGGGCACAATGGCGGCGTTTTGTTATTGATGTGGTGCGGTGCGGCATCGGTTAGCATCGGTCCGGCGGTTCAGCGGCGGTGTGCGCGTTTTCGTGGGCCTCGCACCTAACCGTGGCGTGCTGCAGTTGTACGACAGCATCCATTCTTTGTGCCGCATTGTTAGCTACGCGGTGTTCTCCCGGTGGTGGCTGTAACCAGAATTCTGAACTAGAAAGCGTGGAACGAGCGCGCGTATACGTACTTACTTTGGATTTGCAGTGTCCAGCAAAATCATGCTGAAGAGCCATCATAGAAGATAGCAACTGTGCTCCAGAATCTGTTCAATGAATGCCTTGCAGGTCAGTGACAGTTATGCGGTGTTGGTAATTATGACAGCGGACGATGCATTTGCGGCCCGCAGGTCCTTATTCAAGACTGTAATTGGACCTTGTTTTTCATGTTCCTTTACAGTTACGGCATGCTTGTGCGTATTAAATTACCTGTTCTGCTTCGCTTAAGATGCTCGCTTTTCGCAGTATTGTCTGTATTAGAGCAAAACTCGTTAAAATGTCTACTCACACCTGCACAAGGTCACCAGGTGCACCTCGTTGAATGCGCGTCGGACAAAGCCGTTCGAACGATGGTGACCAAATTATTTTAGAACTCAAGACAGAAGGAGCAAAACACATTTTAATGGCACTTATGACAAGTACAAGTACGGAGGAAAATTGTGAAGTACACATCGAGCAGTACATCTACAATTCAGTGACGTGCAAAAATATTTTACCACAAATATTTGTGACTATAGCAATCCGAAAAATCTGTCACGTTGTTAGTCTTTAAAAACAAAAAAAGAATCACTTTTGTTGAGCATTGGCAGCATGTATTTCAAGCCTTCTTCGGGGAGGGTGTAGGTGTACCATTCAAATGCAAATTAGAGACTGAATACGGATGTAAGAAGCATAGGTCAGCAAAACTTGTGGAGCCCACTCAAACTCACTTATCAAATATTTTTTGCGCTTAGGGCTCATTCGGACTCACACTCACGAAAATTTTCTTCAACCGGACTCACTCGAACTCAAATTCACCCCTCACAGCCTGATCCGAGTCTGACTAAGCTCCGAGTGAGTTTATTCATGAGTTAGCCTAGAATTAGCTTTTTCAACCATGCTGTCACTGCTCTTTAACGCCAATACCTCACGTTATCGGTGCTCTTCCGGGCACCTTTTGATACAGTACCTTCGAATAGTGAGTGCTCGCAAACCAGTACAGTCATTTTTCTTGAAAGGATAAAAACATAAGATGTGTTTATCAAGAACTTCCCTAGAAGAGTTGGCGAGGTGGGTAGGTGAAGGCATCTCCATCCGCAATTCGCGCCTCTGATCAATAAACATTTAAATGGGGCATGAACGTCACTGCTTTGGAATAGGTTTGAGTAGACGTGAGTATAAACGTGAATTCAGGTAATGCTGATAGTAATGCTGAAGACTAGTAGATAGCTCGGCAAAAACAGTGGAACTCACTCAAGACTCACTAAAGAAATATATCTTGTGCTTTGGGCTCGCTCAGACTCGCCAAACTTTTTTCCTGAGCCTAACTTACTCGGACTCACACTCATGAAAATTTTCTTCAAACGGACTCACTCGGACTCACCAAAATATTACTCACGCAGACTTACTCAGACTCGCGGCTCGACTCTGAGTGAGTGGACTCATGAGTGAGTTCGCCAACCTGTAGTAAGAAGTGGTGTGCAATATGAATACCAATACAATAGGGAGTACACACAAGTGTTAAACTTCTGTGGGCTTAATTCTGAGAGAAGGGCACATGATCATTTCAGTGTAATGAACATAAAGTGTACCCAAAACACAGTTTTGGTGCATTACACCCATTCAGGTGTGGGATGCCATAGTCATTTCATCCAATTATAAACATATCCATTGATTAATTGTGCATTGAAACGAGAGGCAAGCACAGAACATCTCAGTATACTCAGCTGCATTTAGACGTTAGGGCATCACACATAAGAGCATCATCACACATAAGAAACATTGATTTGGACTACAAAAGCAGATAGCAGAGACATAGGGAAGATAGAAAAAACGATATTGTTACTTAGCCAGTTAAATGTTCGAATGGAATGCTATTGCCCTTTAAACTGGGTCAGTTTTGTGAACATTTGGCGCACCTGACTGCTGTGAAAACTTTGCGTTGTCTGCTTACCGACATGATATAGGCGCACATTCAAGTAAGACTCTGCGACACTTCTTAAAAGATGGACATAGTGATTCTCCAGTGGTGAATTATCAAACATGTGTGTGTGCAGTTCTGCAAAGAGTTGTTTATGCTGCAGTGATTCAAGCACTTGGAGTACAAGGTCCTGCAAGAGTGATCTTGATGCTAACATCTTCATGTGCACAGCCCATCGAAGAAGAGATTCTGATTTCTTGCAAATTTCAAGGACACTTTTAGATGGGTAGTGAAGCGCCCCCCTGCTTTTCCTTTGAATGAATGCAGTGTCTGCTGCACCTGAAGTGCTAAACAATGCTTCACTACAATGGGCACACATCAGCTTTGAGCCCAGCTTGTTTGCCACATAGCCAGCAATGTAGGCAACAGCCCGACTTCCAAAATCACTTATGTGTTCGAATGATGCACAGTAATCATGTTCACTGACTACATAACTATGCTCAACGGTCTCTTCAGACAAGAGCTGCCTCCTCTGAATGGTGGCATTCAGCAGTTCTGTTGCTGAATGCCTCTTGGTTGAGCTGCATGACAGTATAGTTATGCGGTCCAGCACTTGACAATTGCCAGAAACAACATCAGACAGTTCATTTTGGACGATCACTTTTTTAAATGCTGCTTGAAATTGTTGGGATGTCGGGTTGTCGTTGTGCCCTCCACGTGCTCTAATTAAGCCAAAAAATAATTCCAAATGATCCTGGCAAATTTTATGCCCAGGAATGTACTTTAGTATCTTCTTTTTACAAATGAGAAAATCATACATGGCTAACAGACTGTTCATGCATATTATGAAGCCCAAAAAGGCAGTTTTCCGCCCCGTTTCTATTAAATTTCTTCTGTTTGCAGGCTCTTTCAAGAGGGAAAGGTATCGTATTGTGCTGTCAAACAATTCTTTGATGTTATTTACATTCTGTTCATTGACTGGTTTTTTCCACCCTCCCTGATGCATGCTGCAGGAATTGAGTATGTCAAAGAGGTTATTAATAATCACTAAAAATTCCTCAGTTGCCTCCGAATTTGCGAATCCTCTCAAGCACATTGCCCTACATTCAGCAATTGCTGTTGCCACGGATAGGCTCATCACCTGGGCTGCCAGGCGGACCTTCATTGGTTGCCTTTGCCACTCGATGTGAGCCCTTCGCAACTTATTTGCCAGATGCACTCCCTCCTTATCTTGCAAGTCATGAAGTGCTTCTATGTGCGCCCACGATACAACTTTTCCATCCTGGTTAATAAAATATTTGTGGTGTGCAAAGGCATTTCTCACCAGCTTTAGCATGTGGCAGGGATCAAGAAAAGCTGCAACTGGTTCGTTAGTAGCTGGGTGCTTGAAGGTTGTTTGAAGGTTCTGAATATCTGCAAAATTGCAACCTAATTCTTGAAGCATTGCAATGTTAGCTGGCGCACCATCGCATGTCAGAGAAACAATCATGGCCCCTGCTTCATGAGCTGTCAGCAAGCTCTGCTTAACTAAGTTCGCTCGCTGCTCACCTACAAGCCCATCAACTAGGAAGTAGCCAAGAGGAACTTTCCAATGGCCATTAATGGAGACAGCCATTATCACGAAGGCGGCTTTTGCCTGTGGCAAGCAGTCACCTTCGGTTCCTGCGCCCATGTCTACATAGCCTTCAAAGTGACCACTTTGCCACTGTACCTGATGTCTAATTGACATCTCGTCAACTATGAGGCTGCATACAGCTTGATGTCCTCGACTGCTAGTTTCTAAGCATTTCAATTTTAATGCAGTCACAGCCTCTTTAGAGAATCCCGCTTTTCCTTCAACACTCTCATACCATTTTCTTAATGTTCGAGGGTGTGGCAGGCATGTGTCAAAGACTTCCCTTACATATTGATATGCCCGAGGAGAGTAGAAGTTCAAGGTAAGAGCAAAAGCCCTTAGCTCAGGTGAATACTTTCGGGGGTGTTGTCCTGTCTGTTTTGCGACCTGTCGTTTCAAAAGATGCTGATTTGCTGCACCTAGAGTGTCAAGCACTGAAACCTGCTCTCTGAGCAAAATGTTTTCTTTGGTTAGTGTTTTCAAAACTGATTTCAATTCGGCATTTTGTTTTTTAAGGCGCCTCTTGGACTGCTGAAGTCTTTTGATTGCTTTCCTTGATCTTTGCTGCTCTGAGGCAAGTCTTGCTGTGCGAGCTCGCAAAAAAGCCTTTTCAGGGGTGTCGACCTACAATGCAAAACCAGATAGAATAAAACACTAACTTGTCAGGTGGTAACGTGCGTCACTTGTGAAAGGCTGAAACACTTCTAATAACAATATGACTGAGCCAGGGAATTTGGACATTGAGCCATAATTTTTCCTTATTCCTGCTCCTTCTGTTGACACTTGCACTTATGGTATTTAAAACATTCAAATGTAGGACAACCTTGTACTATCATATCTTGGTCGCCTCTAAAAAGACCTCATCGATATTAGCCAACCATTTTCTATAACTTGGAGCACAGGTCATTCGTCATTTAATATTGCAGTCATCAATTGATTTGTATGTCATGCAGATAAACATGGCATGTACAGTTTGCATGCGTTGCTTTGATCAAATTATGACTTTAACACCCTTTCTTGTCTTGTTATTTTATTAGTTTACTGAACTAAATATTGGGACTGGTTGTGCTACTCTTGATGTATACACGTGCATTGCTTTGGTCTGATAGCTTGCATTTGTTCATCATCTTTACCTTTGCCTGCTTTCTTTTTCTTGGTGTTTCAAATGGTGCCGGTATGTCTTCTGGCCTTTGTAATTCCTGTGGAAGTAGATGATACCATCTTAATAAAAAAACGGTTATTTGTAATTCTGACAATGCTGATATTCACAGGGGCTTGCATAGCCAGTTTTAAGAGGTACTGCTGCACACTTAATAGCATTTTGAACTATAATTGAACTATTAAAATAATTGAACTATACTGCTTCTCGAAAAATTGAGGTGGGCTAGTACATGCATTGCTTCTTATCAGGACACTGCAACCACATAACTAAAGAGAAAGTGCATATTATGTTAATAAAGCCTCAGCTAGAGAAGGTATCACTTGGTATATCATTCAACATTTATGTCACGTGGAAGTGTGTGTTTACCTGCTCATGGGCCGGCTCCCATTGAATACCAGCA
The DNA here is from genome assembly GCF_013339695.2 of Rhipicephalus sanguineus. Classification (NCBI taxonomy): domain Eukaryota; kingdom Metazoa; phylum Arthropoda; class Arachnida; order Ixodida; family Ixodidae; genus Rhipicephalus; species Rhipicephalus sanguineus. The sequence continues at coordinate 37,925,726 of NC_051186.1, read as the reverse complement.
ACTTGGCCGGATGGACCTGGTGTGGCGATGCTGGCCTGTGCTTCACTCTCCTCACCAATATCCATGGGAGTCTTTTAGAAAGAGCACGTGCTAGAAATTTTTACTTCTACATCAACTGTAACATCAGTTTACTTATAACAGAGGACAAGCATGCCTGATGAGTAGAACAGAGGTGAATTTTCACCTGTACAAGTGCTGGCTCGATGAAATGACTGGCACTTAGGTTGGAGGGATCTCGGTCAGGTAAACTGATTGGATCTGCACTTTCATGCTGTATATCCATGGCTTCCTAAAAGCAAGAATACCTATGCTATTCAGTGGTTTGCTCTTCAGCAAAGTGTTCAAAGTAGTGAGCTAATGAGCTTAATAATAAAAAAACGAGAGGGGAAAAGTGATGTGCACCTGTTGGAGTGTGGACTGCCCGTGGAAGCCTGCAGCTAAGTCAGGCGATGCAGGTGTGGAGAGGCAAGCTTGGAGGCCTTCATGAGAAGTTGCAGCAACCTGATAGTTATATATCACTGCTAGTTAAAAATGCCTTCATGAAAAGCTGTACAAAGCATTACAGATGAAGCGAGGCATTGAAACTGGAGGAATGAGTGCAATATAACTGTCATTCCCACAGTTTCTGCATATTGCGTTATTTGCATTGCATTGTACAAATACACATTGAATTCTAATGCACCAAGTACAACCACAATATTTTATTGTTGAGTGGCTGCTTCAAGCATAACTTGGCCTGTAAGCATATTATAATGATCAAGTGAAGTGTTTACCTGTGCAAGCAGCAGCAAGCCTTCAGCGCAACCTTGCATGAGCTGAGGGGAATCAAAGGATGAATCGGTGCTTGCTGCATCAGGTGCTCTATCACCTTGTTGTACTGGATGAGGTAGCTGGGGGATTAAAAACTTAGTATTACAATTGTAGATCGGATGTAAAAAATAAAACAAGAAAAGAAATAACAATGGCACAGGGGTTGCATTACTTCATATCAATATAAATTAACCATGTATACGTGATGCAAGAGGCACTTACAAAACTCTTGCTTTTGATTACCACGTTTATATCTAAATTTCTAGATGCTGGTTATGAAATTGCTACCTTAAGTTTTTTTTTGCACCCCACCAATTCGTGCACAGAGTACTAACAGGTATGAGTATGTGCTGTTAAATTTTAAGAGAAAAATATAATTTCGTCAGTGATGTCAAAAGAAGGAAGCCTGAATAGATATGAACTGGTGCATGATAATTTGTTTATTTATTTAATTGCTTATTTATTTATTTTGAATTATAACATTTATTGTATGTCAATCCTTTTTACCATCATTTACCACTATAATGCTAGCGACATACAGGTATCAAGATCGTTTACCAGAGAGAGAAAAATATAAATCGTGAACTATGTATAAGAGAACGGAAATCGGTTCCAAAGTTCATTCATTCTCACCAAGAGAGTAGGAACTGCATGCTCTCGTAGGCGGACTTTGAACGCGGACGTGCGATCAAAATGCTCCTCTAAGAAATGCTTCGAACAAACATGAGCTTCCTTTGCAGGTTCCCGGCGAATATGCGGGGGCCAAATTGCTTCTATCCACTTTGTCCGACGAACGGCATCTTTGGGAAACCTGATAATGGATGGTTACACAACATATGTATTGCACAGTAATGTATACACGCAGTATAACATGTTATATTATAAATCTACAGAACGATTGCCACTATGCGAATTCGCTTGGCCTCTACTCTAACGCGTCCACCGAATAAGTAAATCTACTTACAAATGGTAGGAGGTGGCTGGTACTCCTTGTGAGCCGCGCGACTTGCATCCTGGCACACAACAGCTGGGCATTGCGGCTGTGACCGCGCACACAGCGACGTGCTCGCAGTGGAGCTTCGAGGGATAGTGCCAACGCAGTAAGACGTGCCGCTCGTACTATTCGAAATCCTCAGGTGTACACAATCATATCCTGCTTTCGTTAAGAAAGGAGGAATGCTGTGTTTGTTTACGGGCGCTGTTTGAACCGGGCGGGCATCCTTGAAGGCTGTGTCCGCGCGTGAACCACCCCTTCCCCACCACGCAAGGTGCTTAGCCGGGTCCCCGATAAGGGAAACAGAAACAAGCGCCTTCTCTTTTCTCTAATAAACAGGCAATTATCCCGGAGTGTCATGAGTGTGCATATTCAAATGGACTTCGTTGAATAACCAAATGCCAAGTGAATTTGCGCCAAAAGAAGACGTCGCCAGACAGTGCGAATTCGAAGCCGCCCCCGTGAGCGGGCCCCCCGTATCTTACACCAGAACGTGAAGTTGCCCCCTGCGCGGGCCCCACGGTCCCGGCGCCGCGCAAAGTTCAATGTAAACACCGTGCGCACCGGCGCGGCAGGAGGAAAGGCTCCTCTCCCACAATTGACCCCAAGGAATCTCGGGAGAGGGATTTCGACGAAGACGACCTAGAGCTCGGGGCAGTCGAACCTTGGCTTGGGCGAAAGGAAGACGTACGCGACTCGAGCACAAAAGAAGTAAATTCGGACTTTATTGTCTTTTACGTGCAGAAGCGAAATTAGTTTGTGATTTGGACTCTTACTTAGCGATGTTGAATATCGAATAAGCCATTAGCTATGTAATATTGATGACAGTACCTTCTGTGTGTATTCTATTTTTTATGTATATTCGAAAAGTAAATAGCCGAAGCGAAAAGTGTACATGTGCATCCCTCTGGTTTCCTTCACTTTACTGACGGTGACGACACGGAGACCTTTTTCCCTCGCCTTCCGTCGGCTGGCTTTCTCTGCCATCCTTGGCGGCTGTGTCCGCGCGTGAACCACCACTTCACCACCAAGCAAGGCGCTTAGCTATGTTCCCGATAAGGGAGACAGAAACAAGCGCCTTCTTTCTCCTGTTCTCAAATAACTAGCCACTTATCCTGGAGACATCTTCCCTCGCATTCGGCTGGCTTTCCCCGCCGTCCTTGGCGGCTGTGTCCGCGCGTGATCCATCCGGGAGACCTTTTCCCACGCATTCCTTCGGCTGGCTTTCCCAGCTTTCGTCCTAACGCGATCCTCGCCTTTAAGTTCTCCGTAGGTACCAGTGCGCGTGATCCACACCAGAGACATCTTCTCACGCACCTTCAGTTGGTGTTCGCTGCTTCGTCCTAATGAAATCCTGGCCTTTGGGATATCCGTTGAAAACAGTACGCTTCGGACATAAGGGAAGCGAAAACAAGGAGGCCGCCGCAACCTCAACGGGCTGTCATGTATACATGCTCCACCGACGCCGATTTTAGTGGCATAACTACGGGCCTCCGGGTTTATTGCAGAGAAGACATGTTTTTGTATCGCCGTGCCTAGCTCACAGCCTGGCCGAAAGTTCCATAAAGCCTAAAGAGAAGCGTAAAAGAAAAGCGATCTGAAAGAAGCTGTACAAATTTCGGCGCCTGGTTCGTTGCGCAGCAATGAATTGGCTGGTCCGACATAACATCTTTATTTTCACAAGAAACTGTTCAAATAAAAAAAAAAACTTAACGTGCAACTAGCGGAGTGCAAGAGTACAATACCCAGACGGAGAGATTTCGTCAGCCGTATCGCGGCAGAACAGCGCGTTAAAATCCGTTCAGTTGGTTTCGGATAGCACCGGCGCGCGCGCCGCGCAGCCCACGTGCTTTTCGAGCCGGAGAGAGAGTCGCGCCTTTCGCTTCACATTCGGATGTAAACAAGAGAGGAGAATTTGCCCAGTCAATATGGCCGACTTCCGGCTTCACAACGAGTGACGTCAGGGCCTCTCCTCAGTATATTCCTTCCTCCATGCTGTAGCCTGACGTCAAGCTAGTGTCGATGGCAGTAGGTGCGCCAGGGAAAATTGACTTAAAATAAAATATGCAACCGCAATCAATTTTATTAAAATTGCACGAAACTTTCCAAAATAAAGAAATACAAGATTTTGAAAGGCTTATAGACTTACCTTTTTGGTGAAAAATGCAGCTGCAGACACTTTATTAAAATTGCATGAAACTTTCAAAAATAAAAAAATAGAAGATTTCCAGAGGCTATAGGCTTACCTTTTCGGTGAAATATATATAGCATGAATCAATTTTATGATGAATACATGGAGCTTTCAAAAATTAAAAATGCAAAATTTCCAAAGTTATAGGCTTATCTTTTTGGTGAGAAATGTAGCAACAATCAATTTCATTAAAACTGGATGCAACTTTAAAAAATACAACATTTCCGATGTCTTATTGGCTTACAGTATACAGGGTGTTTCAAGAAATCTGCCCGAAAATCCTCAAAAATAAGGAAAAAGATATTTTCATGCTGCCTCTATGTGCCGCAATCCACGAAGAGGTGGATTGCGACATATATATATAGGCGTTGTAGAAATTGCGTGCTGGACGGACTGAAAGACGAAGAAGAGGAGAAGTGGGTCTGAGGCTGGTGTGCTTGAACTGTTCTTACGTACGCCATGTTGGGACGGTATCGCGCAGTGCGCTAATAAAGGCTGCCAAGGAAATTTCCCACAACAGGCGTTCCTGACACTCTCAGCGTACCTAAAAACATACATCTCCGCATTTTCTCGGATATAACTTGCCCCTGCGCATAACCCGCGCCCCCAACTAGAAATCGCAGGATACCTTTCTTGTTTTTTACATCGAGGCTGCCTTTGCGAACTCTGCTCCGGTGTCTTCCGGGCTTCGCTAAAACACGTCGCGTTACCAGGAGGAAGGAGGAGCCTCGCGAGAGAGGGGAAGGGAAATAGGTCGCCTGATCGACTGTGGAGAGGTGTTATGAAGGGGAAAGTGAATAAAAACATAAACAAAAGAAAGCAAACTTCCTTGGTGGGACGGGCTTTTGAACCTGGACCCTTAACGTCTGAAGGCAAGTGTCATGACCACAGGGCAATACACCCACGCCTCCACAACAAGAATTCATGGGAAGCACATGAATAGTCTCCTCTATTCACAGAAAAACGTTGCCCAGTTTATAGATGACTCAACTGGGCAGACATCGTTTATTAAAGAACAACTGCTAAATCACTGGTAGGTGCCTACTAGCAAGTCTTATTCTATTTCATCAAGAGCTACTCCCTATCTAGGACCTCACAGCCACAAAGGAATTAAAGGTCAAGGACGCAGGATTTTGCCGACATGGTTTTCTTAGCATTTGCTGCATGTACGTCAACAAAAATTCACTGCAGTGCTGTGTGTATTGACAAATAAATATTCTATATAATGGCACCACAAATTTTGAGATGTTCCTTCGCAAAGTGTGCAACAAAATGGCCTTTCGCGTAAGTGTGCAAAAGACTACTACGTTAATTCAGTCCGTGAAACAAGTGTATTTACAGCAACCTCGACGGCGCACGTCCCGAAGCTTGTGCGATTCTCAGCATTTGTTTTTAGTAGCTATCGCTCGAAAACTAATAATCTACAATCTAACAACTTCGATATATGTGTAACACAGTGAAAGATTACAATAATAAATTTCAAGCCTTTGTGTATGCCAGTCACTTTGGAGTAACTGGGCTTAAGAAGTGCAGCTATCCTGTTGAAATTTTTTTCTATGCTCTAAAAATATAAAGCACACCATATAATGTATCAGTCCAAATAAGCATGCACAATAGTGTGTGTGCCATATATCTGACATTAGCCAATACACTTCAATATTACTGTTGTGCACTTTGTCCTTCATTGTAATCTCCTATAGTTAACTTGTGCCGCCTGTCATACATTGTATCAACATTCTAATAGACAGAAGAAGTGGACAGTGAGTTCTTAGGATGTTGACAAAAAAAAAAAAAACAGGGTTGATCCCTCTATCATAGGAATCGGTATAACACGAAAGTAAAACGTGTCTTCACAGACGCAGTTGAGAGTTTGTTGTGCATTGTTTCTCCCCGAGGGCGAAGGAATGAATGCTATAGCAACAAGTTGTAATGTCACGCGAAGAACGGCAAGCAGCTCGAAACTTCCAACGCGTTGCTGAAGCAGAAAGGGCGCATGGAACGAACATACACAGGATGAGCGCGAACTAACAACTATCACAGCTCGACAGTTAAAGCACGCTGGTCAAATACAGAGGAGGACGCACGAAACGAACGCACAAGTATATACAGGATGAGCGCGAATTGTCACAGTTGTAACTTATTTGTTTCTGAGCAGCGCACTCCTTTCGCAAAAGCGGCCGCTGCGGTGAGCGATACGGTAGACCTTCGAGCTCTCTGTAACTTGAACGCAAACCTGCGGTGAGAGCTTAAGACGTACAAGATAAGCGCGCGCGCTGGAGCGACCACGCCCTGTAGAGACACACGCTCACTTCAACGCGGGGAGCGACGACATTTAAAGCGCGCTCTTCGAGCCCTTCGCGCCATCTCGCTAGTGATAACGAAAACACGCTGATGTACTCTGATCTCTGAGTAGCAACACTGGCAAATGGTGTATATAAATAGCACGCCGTTAGTACGCAGAAGAACGTGCCGTTTGTGGCGGAGTCGTTTCGCGCTGCGCGCTGGGGATCGAGAGGTCGCGAATTCGATTCCAGGTGACGGAACTTTTTCTTCCAGTTTTTTCTTTGCCATATGCTAGTCTTTATATTTTACAACGTCATATCCGTGACGGAAATGCGTCAGTGGAGCCGTGGTGGACCCCGGCATAAAACACTTTCGTGTTAAAAAAAAGACAACTCTGCAGCTGCATTGCAACAAACCTCTGAATCTTTCCAGCTGAATAGACGCTGAGTGGCAGAAATATCAAATGGTCTTTATTCGTGGTGATGCAACAATTGGCGAGCATGATTAAAGACTCGCTGTACAACACACATCATAAAAGAGGGTTTGGGGTGGCTCAGAGCAAACAAAACAATTAGATGCCATAAAAATGTGATGAATCATGTGTAGTCAGTTGGCAGAAACTTAATTTACAAGCAATCTGAATTACAATTGTACAATGCACTCTGCATAAACATTGAAAAATAGTATTCCCTCGTTTTGGTAAATAGAAAAGAACAGTAGTGCATCCACTACAAGCGTGATGATACGTTAAACATGTTTAAATGAAACTCACAGCTTCCGAGAAACCTACAGAGTTGCTAACCACATGCGATAATGACAGAAGACTCGACCGAGAGTAAAATAAGACGATGAATTAGATGAATATGTATAAAACTGACCACTGCCCATTAGCAAAACAACTGTTGTTCTAATGCTTGTATAAATAAGCCTAGACTGGATGAAAATCGAGTGGCACTAGCCAGTCATTAAGCAGATCATGACATACAATAGCACCATGAAGCCAAGCCATGTTTCTCTCTCTCTCTGTTTCTCTCACACATCAAGGACAGTCGCAAATGTGTCACTCATCATCGTCGCTGTCGTCTCCGGCCTGTCCGCGGATGGTCTTCCGCTCGAAATTGAGCATCGGCCTGCGTTCCTTTGCACCCTCCGTGGGGGGGACGCTGAGGTCTCCAGAGTATCTGATGACGTGGGCTCGCGCAATGCGCCACTCCAACATCTCTGTGCTGAAGTCATCGACGCCGCCGAGGTCGTCGAATCCGACGATGAAGTCCTTCGACTTGAAGTCCTTGAAGAGCACGATGGTGGGGAGCACCCGAATCTTCATGCGGTCACACAGGAATGGAGCCTGCAAATGGAAATGGAACAAAGTCGGCAATGGGAACTCATATGAGGTCATGATCAGCATCATGTTTTTTTTTCTTTTTGTTGTTTTGGTCTGTACCCTAATCCTTGCTCATCATGGTGCCATTGACATGAGTGCAGCCATTAAGAAGACTGCCTGCAAGCTTCTTTTGAGTAGGAGAATCCGATGGGCTAATCAGCTGATGCCCAGAGAGAGAGAATAAACGTTTATTTGGAGCAAGCGCGCTAAGTGCCCAAGGTGGGCGGCCTCCTTATTCCAGGTAGTCGCGGGCCTCAATTGGAAATTTTCTCAATTGGGCAAGCGCTGAACCTATCTGAATGAAATTTGTCGTGTTTAACCAAGAGAAAGACAAATTTCAAGAAATTAAATAAAAAGGTTATTATTGGACATCATTAGGGTTTCGAAAACAACAACAAAAAAAGCAATGAAGTAACCTTACAAGGCTACAACTGCACCTGGAGCAGATATTGAATTTCAGTCAATTGGGCCAGTTAGTGCATCCAAATTTCCCAAATGCAATGTAAAATGCAACGGGTTTGTTTGTGTTCTACGTTGGTTGTTTCCTCTGATGGTTTGTCTCGCCTTGGTGGGGCTTGCTTCCTTTCGTGTTGTCAATGTTTTGGCTTTGGTGAGTTTGCGCATTTGCCACTCTACAAAAAATTAATGCAAGATTCAGGCGAGGCGATAATCTAAACGTTTTCTGTCACCTTTGGTTGCAAGGCTGCTGAGTCTGCATTGGTGCGTGGCCATGATGTGGTGTTTATGGTGAGGTCTTGGCACTTTCGTTATCGAGCGGCTGTGTCACGAATGTGATCACCTTTGCTGGTTGCAGTTATAAATTTTCACGTTCCTTCAATAAACCTCAGTTGAAAGTTGAGCACCTGTCCTGTGCGTCTCTTATTCGCATCCCTGTTTCTTTAGTGATCCTTTGTTCTGTATGAAGTTTGGTTGCAGCGTTGTCATGCATGTAACCCTCTGCACACAACTTTGCGCTACGATGCGTAAACCGACATGGACTACCTGGTTATGTTATTCACTCACAGCGACCACTTGGGTGGCATGTACATAGACGCGGTTCCACAACTCGCAAGGAGTTGGAAAAAAACAACAAGATTAATTAAGTGTATAAAGGACAATGCACACTTTTCGTGCATTGCTTTGCTACTGCAACTTTAATGCATGTGATCACAGGCTGCCTTTTTGGTGCCAGGGCAAGATTACGCAGAAAATTCTCATTTACTGAGTTGCACCAAGTAGGCAGAGCTGTAACACAACTACATTTAATGTGAGTTGGTAATCCTTCATTATGATATAGTCAAACCTCATTAAATGAAGCAAACTGTTGCTGCAATTACCCCTGAATTTCCCAAGGGATACACTTATGTATTTGAATCCTCATTTTAACAAACAAGAATTACGTCAATTGATATGGCGAAATAATTTCGGCTCCGAAGTGAAAAGCTCCCACACTTTCACGCTGACTACATCACGTTTTTCTTATTTTGTATGTGTCAGTGTCGCCACAGTGATGATGGAAGAACTGATGGAAGGATATTGCGTGACGATGGAGGGACATTGCGTGCAACATTATGGGAGTGGCAAGCAAAGATGAGGACACTGAAAACTTGAATGTTTGCAGCATAGTTGTTCGGACCACTGCATAGGCTCTGGATGCAGTGGACTTATGGCGTCAATTTTTTGGCACTTGTGTGGCGCATCCACCACAGTGATGGACCGCAGGCTATGGCAGGAGGTCTGAAGAAAACTAAGTAATACAGAATAATGGACTTCTTTGCTCCAAAGCATCTTTGAGCTTGCAACGGTTCTGACTGTACTGAGCATTCAGTATTTATGTCCCTTGTACCAACCAGTACAGGCAATAAGGATGGAAGGTGTTTATAATTAGATATAAATTCAGCTCCTCCTTCACTTTTGCTATAACGAAGTTTATTCATATGACAGTGAACAAAAAAAAAAGATGCCAGGCCTGCATGAAACATGCAGCACAGTCACAGTGGAAGCTGGAAGAGTGGCCTTTCTAGAGCCTGTTGTAAACTCTCTTGGGCAACTAATACAAGTACACTTGCAGGGTATCCACTACGCCATGAATGACCATAATTTTTGTGGGGTAGGGAAGCACCAACTATGCCATTACAGTCAACATCCAATTTTTCGGACTCCCTACGGACTGCAAAATCGTCCGAAAAAACGAATTCATGCGTTTTTATTCCACTCAAGCGGTCAAATCGCCAGAGCCACGAAATAACTTCTGTGCCTCCCAGTACACTTATCAGGCATTTTGGTGCACGCCCAGGATCTCACAAATACATTCGGTGCCTGCCGCTACATGCCAACCGCCTCTTGCAAATTTGCGTCTCCTACAGTTATCTACAACCAACGCAATAAAATATGGAGCAATGTGCCAAGGGAAAGAATTTTTCTGCTCCACTGTATTTAGATCGGAGCTCCCTCAGTAAAATTGTCGCTGAACAATCAAGCATTTTAAGTAGGGATGTGCTAATAGTGAAATTTCATCTCGAAATGAATTTGAATTGAATATAGTGCCGAATAGTGGCCAAAAATATCGAATATCGAAAAGTACGTATATTTACATGAAACGTGTACCGCCAGTTATAGCAAGACAAAGGAGAAATGAGGGACGCTATGGCTTGGTGGCAGCTTTATTACACGCTTGTTCGGAAGGGTATATTTCTTCTGTTTTTTTGGGGGCACGCAGGCATGTTGATAGAAGAGCCATCACTCCAGTTAGCAGGGGCACTCCTAACCTCCTAACGGCTGAAAGAAGGGGGGTACGGTAGCTAGTTTTTTCCCCCTATGGTGGCGGAATACGGCTTCAATTGTGCTTCATCTATGGTCGCGCAGTTGTGCCTTATCTCCATGGGTACTAGGGGCCCAAAAATCTTCCGGCACCCGTTTACAGCAGCGTTTGAACTACGCGACGGAACGATGGGAGTTTTTGAACGAGTGGTGCGGTGCGGCAGTGACGACTGCACAGCGTGAACAAATTTTCATATGTGAATCCAATCAGCGAGGGTTTGGCGGGCCGAAGTCGGGATGTTTTAACGGCACCTATGGCATACGTGACCGAACTAGACAAGAAAAGTCCGTGCCTTGGTTTCAGAGGCGAAGTTGTGAAGAGCTTGACAGTTTTCTCATGTTTTTTTTTTTAATGTGTGGAAATTACATAATCGCCTTTAAAATAAACATGAGCTCGCTTTTGTACCAAGGTATCGGTGAAAGTTTTAACGAAAGACCTACTGTACCGATGTTAGCGTTAGTTTTAGCCACCCCACCCTAACAAAGTTGCACCGTTGGCCTTTGCGGCGTTTTGGATATTCGTCCTGTCGAATTATTCAAAAATTCGAATACTAGCTATTCGAAAGTCGAATCGAATTATTCAGTTAGCTATTATTCGATTCGAATTCGAAACTCGAATATTCGCACACCCCTAATTTTAAGTAGGACTTTCCAGCTGAAGAGTGTTGTTTCAGACGCTCTACGTGAACATGCTTGTCATGGTGCAGAACCCATCGAAGTTATTTTATTAACAGTGCATTCAAAGGGATCCTGCTTAATCTGAACGCACAGGTAGTGTTAACGCAAGACTACTGTGTTTGCATTAGGAGTACGCAAAGACAGTTTAAGGGGACATTTTCTCGTGCTAGTTGGTATTGCCTGCTAAAGATAGTTTACGGGCACAAAATATATAAGTTCAACTAAGTTAAATCCATAAAGAGGGGGCGTGTGATCCATTTGTGGTCATGCTAGAATTGTGGGCAAATATTGCAAAATTAATCAGTAGTGTATTTAATGTTCTTCCTCTATTTTCTTTAATTCGACCTGCCGGATAATTAAACTACTTATATTGGCAATGTCAGAACCAAATTAATGGAAATCGACTGCACCAGCAAAATGAGAGCTTCTCCTGCCTCAAACTTTTGCGAATCTGGAAGCCACCTTTCACTCTCTCCCATGATGTAGAACTGCAAATCCCAATAGCAGCAGGGAATTCAGCTTCACTATATATACCACAATCACTGTATCACTATCTTCATCAGCTTTTACTATATAGTTGAAGCTGATGTGGCATGATTACCAAGCCTGTCGATGACGACTTTTCTGTGGCTACAACAGGTTCCACAGGCTAGGAAATTGCAGGCCTGTTGTTCAGCATGTTGATGGTGACACTTCCGTGGCCAGAAAACTTTCCATGTAGCATTCATGATAACTAGGCGGTAATTATAATATGGCTTTAAAACACTGTCCCTTTTCGCACAGTACTCGCAATGTTGTACTACCATAAATAGCATACATTAAATTTTTGACTGACGATTGCAGTGCTACAGACTGATGTCACATTAGTGCAAAAAAGGGTGTATGAAATCACTGCATACTGAGGATCTTATTGGTACCACCCAACCACCTGTGTTGGGTGGTACCACCCAACACAGATGCCCCTTCCAGAACTTGAAGTCCTGCTGCAATAAACTTTATAATAATGGTTGGGGTTTATGTCTCAAAACCACTATACGATGAGATGCCGTAGCAGAGGGCTCCAGTAATTTTGACCGCCTGGGGTTCTTTAACATGCACCTAAATCTAAGCATACAAGCTCTCTAGCATTTAGTCTCCATGAAAAATGCGGCCGCTGCAGCCGAGATTCAATCCCGCGACCTTCGGGTCAGCGGTCTGCAACAAAACCCCCCCATAATTCTTTACGTATGGGCAGTACATACCCTAAAAACAATCTTGGCAAAGCAGCAGAGCTGACAAGTGTATAGCTTTCTCGTTAGTACCCTTGAAACAGCATTTAAGCAGATGATGAGTACACCTGGCAGTTGTTGCCGTGACATAGGTCCACGCAAGGCCACCTCCAGCATGTTTCAATACCCTCTTATCTCTGCAGCCAAGCTGAGGAGGAACAGCGCATTTGAGGCAACACCGTGTCACGCGGTGCTTCAGCAAACAATCGCACCAGCTTTTTTTTCTGAGATCTGGAATCAGAAATGGTCTTTTTTGTAAGCTTTCCAGGTTGCTTTCACTCATAATCCAAACATAAAGCTTTCTTTAAAGGCACCTTGGTACCTGAAACACTACCTGAAACCACGCTTGTTATGCAGTCAGTTGGTCTTTAAATTTTCTTTGAAGTACAGTCCCATTTATGGACACAAGAATTCAATCTTTTCCCATCTTGGAAGAAACTCTAGGCCTGTGCGGAACACGCAGCATAAGCTGGGGGAGTAGCCTTTCTAGAGCATGCTGTAAACTCTCTCGGGGCGACTACTACAACTACGGTTGTACACCACAAATTATCACAATTTTGCGAAGTAGGAAATTACCCACCACAGTCAACTGCCGATTTTTGAAGCGAGGTACCTGCTAAACATCTGTGAGGCATTATGTGTATTTTGTTGATGCTGTGGCGGATGACGAAGAATTATGGCGGAGCCCTTTGTAAGGGGTGGGAAGCTTTAAACCACCCACTCGTTATGCAATTCGTACTGTGAGACACCTGGTGTTATTTTAATCTTCTACCACGCTATACATATTACATTGGTTAACGTGATTCCTTGCCCGGCATGGCGCCTGCATAGGTTCTTTTTCGCGAAGGAGTTTCAAGCACCGGTGTGGCCGTGGCAGAATACTTGATTGCCACAAAGGGGGCCTAGCTTTGATTCTCGCTCGATCCTGGATCTTTTTTCTCATTGTGGGTGATAGCGGTTACGAAACCTGGTGGTGGCGGCCGCGGCGGACAACTATGCCAGCGAAATCAGCTTTTGTTGTGATCTCATAACAGCTTCCGTGGTAAAAGACGTGCGCAGGCAAGTCAGGAAGTGAGCGTATTACAATACGTCTCCGCATAGCCACTCATTTTGGGACTTTCTCTGAAACCACATGGACATTTCGGAGGAATGCCAAATTTACATACCCTGTCAACGCTGATTTTGCAGAAGCGTGTCTCCAGGTGTTTCTGGGCGAGGATTGCCAGGTGCTTGTCGACGATCTTGCAGCGGAAGGTGCTCTCGCGGAAGAAGTGGACCACCACGTCTTCGCTGCCCTTGCACGCCTCGAAGAACTCAGGCTCGGACGTCAGCTCCGTGTACTCGCCGTGACCCTTCTCGAGCCACTCGCGCTTCTTCTTCTCATACTTTTTCATGGCATCCAGGCGCTTTTGACGCAGACCTGCAGCGCATAGGTGTGAACCACTTTCATAACTGCTTCTTAAAACGCTTTAACCTTGGTCTAGAATGGAAAATGTATAAAATGCTGATATAATAAGAACTAACAGTACAATACCAATGAAGACCTCCCCTCGCCCTCAAGAAAGAACAAGATGACTTCCTTCGCAATAAACAGCACAGGAAACTGCATGCCTCGTCTCGTTTATTGCACTGTTTATTGTGATGAATTCTTACTAGGCCAGCTAACCACACTTCTAACACTTCCTTATCATTCTCGCATCAACCATTTCTGTGCCTACCTCTTAAGATTAAAAACTCACCACCTCGTGCAGCTTTACATTTTCATTCTAAGATGTTACAAAGAGTTGTCAAGAAAATGCATAAGGCAAGCATAAGGCAAGCCTGCATGATTTTCAGGTGAGACATATTTAGGAGTGTTTGAATTGTTCACTGAAACTTAATATTGACAAAAAAACTCAGAAATATATTCCTGTTAAAAAAATTTAAATAAATCCTAACTGCAATATTTCAGACAACTATCCATAGAGTAAACTGCTTTGCCTAAACTGAATAAACAAACCGTGAGGCTATCTAAAGTGAACACACACTCACTAAATGATTTCCCCAATTAGAGTGAAACCTCGATTATATGTCCCCGATCTTGCGACGACCCACATTTTACGATGAATCAGTTTGGTCCTGGCAAAACCCCTAGAGAAATAATGTATTTTTTTCCTCAGTTAAAGGACTAAATTTTACACCGACCCCGCATGGTACGACGACTCTCCGATACCATCCGAGAAAAAAAAATCACCTTTTTTACACAAATCTAATGCCGGCAAAACATTCGCGGGTGCAAAATAAAAGTGCATGTGCCCCTAGGTTGACGATTAGGAAGAAATAGTGTGAGACAGGCACAGTATGCCTTCTTACACTGGAAAACTTATTCTCCTTGTAGTCCACTTGCTTCTGTGATTCAGTTTTCCTGGCCTTAAAGGGGTGGTCTCACCAAATTTTGAGACTATAAAAAGCCTGCTGTAGGCTTCTTCTGTATGCAAGGACACTCAGCACGAAGTGTTGGACACAGCAAACAGAATATATTTTATTTCACTTCCAGAGTATCACTAAATGCTCATTCTTGCGATCGAGACCAATCGCTAGTGCGACTGACACTGTCGTCACTGTGTAGAAAGCGTAACGAAAGTTTTAGTGACGTCAGATCACATTACAGTGATGTGCATGAGTCGTGACCCACAGCTCCGCTACACCGGGCAAGCCAAGAGAGCATCGGCTGCGAACTACACTAATTTTTTCTGAGCTTGTTGCCGAAGTAGCGAAACTTGCTCGCATTTTGCAAAGTGCTTCACAACGTCACGCGAACCTGTGAAGGCGACATTAGAGAAGTTTAGTTTGTTCACACACTTCTTTGCTTTAGCGTACCGGGTTGCTGTAGCCATAAACATGAGAGGCCGAATAGGTATGGCCATCAGGTGGTGCTAAGATGACCCAGGCAAGCACAGAATTGCTGTTGCAGAAATCTAATATATATTCTACTTTTCTACTGGTGTAAATTCTCGGCAGTGGCGTAGTTCTGAATGCGTTGCCTTTTAAAAACATTTTTTTCACCACAGTCACTCAGCGAAAACTAAGAAATGCACCTATAATTGTGGTTGCACGAAGCATCACAAGATGTTGATACCATCGTCCGGTAACCTGGTACTCCGGAAATATCTGCATATACCGGAATACCATACACGCTAATATTCCCTATTAGAGAACTTTAGGGAGTGTTGAAGGTATTAGGACAGTAGCTTGCATGTGTGCGCGAGAGCAGATGATGCAGCACTGTGTACGTCACAGCTTTGTGGGCAGTGACGTTATTTTCCAACTCAGTGTCTAGAAACCGAAACTGAAAGTCGTTCACATCAATAAGGAGATATTAAATTATTTCGCACGAATACATGAACCTTGGAGCATGTATCATGCTTCCCAGAACAATAAGAAACCTTTGCAACAAAGAATGCGCATGCGACAAATTTGATGACACCACCCCTTTAAGACTGCTTCCGGATACGCCTCGATTGCGTGCATATCCAGGGCTGTTACCAAGACAAGCTCTATCTAAACTTGGCGCAACGGACACGAGATACAAATGAAGAATACATGAGGACGGGCGCCGGTGAACATTGTTAACAATGCTGAAGCCCGATGTAGTAGAAATCACGTTCAGTAACACTGATAGTTGGGCAAGTTGGTATGGGTTCATGATTAAACTCGGCGCAACGGACACGAGATACAAATGAAGAATACACGACGCCTGTCCGCGTATAATCCAGTGCCTCTCCTCGTGTATTTGTCGTTTGTATCTCATGTCCGTTGCGCTGAGTTTAATCATGAACCCATACCAACTTGCCCAACTATCAGTGTTACTGAAGCTCTATCTACACAGAGTAGCATCAGCGAGTCAGCAAGCGCATCTTCGAGACCTGGATATTTTCGTATTTTTGGCCCGTGGAAACTTTTCCTGGTCGATATACACCTGAAGATCTCCTCCCTTTGTTTGCTGTACTCGGTCACAGGCCCCAAGCATGCAAGAAGGACGCGACGCAGCTGTCTTCACCATGCAAAATAACTTTCCCACGACATGAGTGTTCATAATAACAGGGGCACGTCACCAGCTGTACTTCACAAAGGAACAAATATGACGCACAGCTCAGTCACACACGAAAGCGTCCTATGCGAGCTTAATACACTTTAGCGAGCTCGCAACAATATGTGCTCAATCACCAGCGATGACACTGTATCTGACTTCTTTAACGGGAGGCTGTTGCCAATGCTGTTTTGGTTTTATTTTACGTGCAGGTAATTTTTGGACTCAATTGATCGGAAAGAAGATGCACATTGGATTCGATTTTTTATAGTTGAGAGTAAAGATCCGCTCACACCTCCTCAAATTAAATGCTTAGCTGTTGTTTTCAAAATAATGTAATCTACCTTCCCTAGAGAAGAGCAGGGTCGTGCTGTGGGCTTATTCAGTTGGTCTGTACCCGTTTTTTGGGTGGGACTGAGAGTTACTGCTTATATTCTTCGTTTTTGACTATACAAAGCCCGGATTATACAACAGTCTTGCGTGGTCCCCTTAAGGTCATATAAGTGGGGTTCCACTGTATTGTGAAGCTAGCCATGCAACATCTACTTGCTTAGAAAGTACTGCCTCTCTGTAGCAAATGATAGCAAGAATCATTCCAGACAGTCCTGGCTTGCACCTGGATATTTAAGTGTCGTTCTACCAGTCGACGTCATTATTCCTTACATGCTGAGGGCACCAAATAATTCACAGTTCTGTATTGCAATTTCTCAGCTGAAACACAAATAATTGGAAATGTAAAGTACTTGCACAACCCCAGATACCATACATGAATTATTTTGCATAAAGTCATGAGCGTGCTCCAAGGCGAAAAGTGCAAAGATGACAGACTGAGAAGGACAAAGAAGAGAGATAAAGGTGAAAAAAAAGGAGGCGGGGGGTGTACATGCCACATAGCAATGAACACAAGGGGAACAGATTGGTAGGCACTTTCGCAAGCTTTTTTTTTAGACTCAATGATATGACATCAAGGAAAGCATTGGGGGCGTGTTATCTACAGCTTTTTATTGAAGTGCAGGAATTACAAGGATATAAGCCAAGCAAAGCCACAATCTTTGGCGCACCATGGCCTTGCCACACTATGGTGTGCTTCAATCATGTGATAGTTTCGAAATGTAAAATCCTCAAACTCAGCTTAAAGATTTCAGGTCAACAATGACTCATTAGCCACAAGTTCTAGTCCATCAGCAAAAGCAAGGCTTGAGGATTGAGGTAACATTAGGCATATCTACCATTTATACGGGCAGGCTGCCGTTGTGGCTCCGTAGTTACTGTGCTTGGCTGCTGACCCGAAAAACGTGGGTTCGAGCCACGGCAGTTGCATTTCGATTGAGGTGAAGTGATAGAGCGGTGTACTCTGCGACATCGGTGCATGTCAAAGGGCCCCTAAACTACCCAGAGGTCGAAATTTCTGTGGCGTTGCAGTTGTGCATGGGTTGAACGAACAAGTGGGCACAAGAAATTTTCGAAATGGTGCCGTAATAGCGGAGATACACACGTTTCATGATCAAAATGCGGTCCTTGCTCATTTCACTTTTTCCTTTGCTACGCTCTGTTTGTTGCCTATCTCTCCTCCTGGTCGAGTGTTCCTCGTTGTGCGAGGAGGATAAGCAGGGAGCATGCGTACCTGCAGGCAGACGAACATTTTTTTCTGCTGCTGACATAACCAGATTCTCCTGGTGACGTCATGACCAATGCTGGGGATAACGCAAGGGACAGAGAGGAGCACATCATTGTTTTGTTATTTTGCAGCATGTAGCCCCTGCCGTGTTTGGCAAAGTTGATTGTGATGGCACTCTTAACTCAATGCAGGGTTAAGTGAAACGTTAAAAAAATATCGGAGGTGGTTTAGGGGCGCTTCAAAGAACCCCATGTAGTTAAAATTATCTGGAGCCCTCCACTACGGCATCTATAGCCTCAGGCATCAAACCCGATAAACCAACCAACAAGCCAACTTCCATGGAAAGTGCTTGTTAAGTGCAAATGTTTCGCTCTTAGCAACTCTTTCTCAAGAGATCGCTGAAACGATGCCACAGTCGGCTACATACCTTCAAGGTCTTCATCCGCCAACTTGTCGAGTTTTTCAATCTCGGCATCTATCTGTTCTTCAATCACTTTGGATGCCTCCAAGAGATTCCTGGCTACAGCAGCTTGAATGTTGGCAGCCATCTGTTGACAGTAAAACAAAATATGTTGAATGAGGGCAAGAGTGGTTTTTTTTTTTTTTCGTAGAGAACACCTGAAGTACTATAACATGGCTTCAAGACATGTCTAGCACCACTCTGACACCTCAGTGCATCTTGAACCGCACGAGTTTGGGACAAGCTATCATTCTTCAGTTCTTCAGTGATCTGATTGAGTAACATGGGCAACGCGGAAAGTGGGCCAAGGATAATGTAAGATGAACGAAATGACACACAAAACAGAACAATAAGTCTGAAAGATAGAAGGCATATAATATAAAAGAGATAAGGTGGCGATATGCTTTATCGTATTATCACGAGACCGTACCATATTATAGTAGCTGTATCATATTATCACGTAGAGAGCGCTTGATGAAACGCTCGTCATTTCGTAGCGATACCAGCTGAACGCAATCACGAAAGAAACAAACACAGACAGGTAAACAATAACACCGGTGTCAAACGGTCACTGTTGATCGCGATCAGGCCTTACCCCGATCAAATTTCTTGATCATGACAGACTTCTTTACTCAAGCTGCAGAAGGCAGCCAATCACTGTTGAGCAATCTGATCAGGATAGGGCTTAATCGAGATCAGCAGTGCACCATGTGACACCGGTATAAGTCAAAATAGCTCTTGGGAAATGCTGCATTTTCGCTGTAAGACTATACGATGCTGCAGCACGTAGGGCTGAATAGCGTCGAAACCAACAAAACAACAACTTCAACACAACAACAAAACAAACTGCATGTTTTTCAAGTAATAGCCCAGGCATGCAGACAAAACGTGCAATCACTGCACCGACTCTACTAATACAGTTGTCACACGGGGCACGCTTTCGACAACGGTCGAGCCTGATACAGATCAAACTTGTCGATCACGATTGTTGGTTCTCTTCCTCAGCCTGCGCCAAATAACCCATCGCGATTGAACAGTTTTATCCCGATCGGTATCGACCGCAACTAGTTGGCGTTTCCTGACAAAAACCACAACGCGACCGTTGTAGGAACTACAGCTGAATCCAGTTACGTTGAGTCCACGATCAGAGCTGCGCCAATGATATCTCCGAAAGCGACATGATTCAAATGAAAGAAAGGCCCCGTATATTTGGGGCCGTACGTGCTTCAAAACTACACACACGAGTTAGACTTACAATCTACTGCTTAGTTAACGAGATAACATTGGTACATGCGGGCAATGCAGCCGCCGCGACATATATGGGCATGATTTTCACTTTTGTGCTCGCTTGAGAACTTTTGGGCGTGGGCGAACCGCGTTTTGGCGTGACAGGTGCTTAGAAGAAACGACTGGCAAACAAACACTAAGTAAGTACGCTGCTAGCGACGGCAACGCGACATAAACCAAATAAGAAAAGTTCGCCTTACCTTGACACGAGGAACGCAACGTTAGCAAAGTCTACTAAATTAAAGCTAGAATATTACACTCCTCGACTGCGCAATGAATACACGGTCTTCGTTCTCGCGGCGGTCACTAAACTCGGCCAGGCTCGGCTATAAATGGCTCAGTGGATGTCTACTCGTCGGTTTTGGCTAGTTATGGCTAAACAGCATTAAACTATGGTTAAAAATTTTACTGCTTCATAGCTAATGGGCAGCCCGCTAGACAATTTTATAAAAGGTAGAGATATTCATTGTAAGCAGCATACTTATGTTTTGTTTCTGTGCCTTAAACACTTCGACCTCAGAGATGAAACGGTTGCAATGGTGATCTGAAATGCCGTATTGATTTATGACCTCCGAGATTGAGCGCAATCTCGGAGGCAATGTTCACTTACATGTAGTAGTCGGAACTTTCAAACGCGGCGCTAGCGTTTCGCTAGTTTCGCGACGCCAAAAGAAGCGCCATTTTCAAACATTTGCCGATCCGGGTTACCCCGAAACGTGACCGTACCAAGTCCGATACGGCACTGTAGGCAGAAGCTGGGAACGATGTTCCTTACCGGGCAAGCTTAAACATTTCGTGCTGCAGTCCGCTTACAGTTGAGGTTGTACTGCCTTTGTTCGCGCGAGTATTTAGAAAGTTATGGCCGACTCATGAAAATCATAACAACTCAAGTTGGGCAATCCAACATCTTTGAAGCGCTAACTTGCGGGGCACTTTCAAGATAGCGTCGAACTTCGTTCAGTCAGGTTAATTCGTAGAGAGATGAAAGGAAGCACAGATGGAGGAGGCCTGGATACAGTTGTGAAAAGAAGTCCTTACAGATATGCGGGCCGGATACTAAGGGGGAATCCTCCATGCGGGCCCGTTTAAACAATCAGGTCAATAAACAACAAAAAAAGAACACTCACAGGGTCCCTCGTGCGTTCGCCTAAGATGACACGAAGATGAAAGCCATCTTCTTTTTCTTCTCAGTGAATGTATTGATCCTCACCCGCTCCCTTCCGAAAGCTTTCTGCACCTCACATGGTTTTGCACTGCCTCCAAGATCGGCTCACCTTCGACCAAGCGACAGTCACGCCATGACGTCTTCACGTGACATCACGTTATTGACGTCATGGTGAAGTCATAGTGACGTCACAACCTTTTGCAATCTGTGACGCCATGATGACATCATATGGTGACGCCATCGCATGATGATTTTTTTGCTTCACTCGTGTTGACTACGCCGACGGTCAATTTTCGCGTTTATATAAGACTTTCGCCCTAAAATACTTCTCTGCTCCAACAGCTCTGTTGACACGCGCCAAGCACAGTGGCTCCAAGTAAGCACCTTCGTGCTCGTTCTACCATCTTTCTTTCCCCCCCCTCTCTCTCTATCCCTCCCTCCTCCTCTCTCTCGAACGGTAGAGCGATCTCTGTCATTTGAAGATGGCATGTGTTAATCGGGGCCCTCGTTTCGCAAGGATTAAATTCGTCTTATTAATTACGTTGTTCCCGCATCGCATGTCGGACCTAGGGATCGATTGAAGCAATAGCTTAGCGGAGTGTCTTCTTGAACTAATCGCTACTCCGTAATTGCGAGGGACCCGCCGTGGACGGAGTCACGCTGCTACGTGAGGGCGCGGGTTCGATTCCCCGCCACGGCGACCACATATCGATGGGGGCGAAATGCGAGGGACATCC
This sequence comes from Rhipicephalus sanguineus, assembly GCF_013339695.2. NCBI lineage: Eukaryota > Metazoa > Arthropoda > Arachnida > Ixodida > Ixodidae > Rhipicephalus > Rhipicephalus sanguineus. The sequence continues at coordinate 37,903,962 of NC_051186.1, read as the reverse complement.
ATGTGCCTAGATTTTGGCGCACGTTAAAGTACCTCCGGGTTGTCGAAATGAAGCCGGAGCCCCTCACTGTGGCGTGCCTCATAATCATATCGTGGTTTTGGCACGTAAAACTCTAGGAATCATTATCATTATTGCGAGCGTAGGCACGATCGGTTAAAATACATTTAGTATCAGTGCAATTAACAAAATTACAGCTAATTAAAGATAATGCGAACGCTTTCGTTTTCCTGGCGTTTACCGCTAAATATACCACCGTACTTCTTGTGTTGCTGTGTATAAATTTAATCGGACACTAAGTAAAACTCTTGTGCCAGTTTAGATCTATGAAGTAATCTTTAAAAACTGCGTTATCTCAAGTTTCATAGCAGCAAGTTGACTTATGTACGAAAAAAACTTTGATCAAGGTTGCTTTTCTCTTTAGTTATGCGCTTGAAAATCTCAGCGCTTGCACGTCAGCCTTACTTCAAAGATTCAAAAGCACGGTTTCGCACTTGGCCGCTGTACAACGAAAGTTCGTGAAACTTGGCTACTTAAATAGGTGGCTGCTTTGAGACCCAACACAGTCTTTGTTAAACTAAAAAAAAAAAATCAGGAGCCCTTCCCCTAACGGGAAACGGGGGCAAGCGAAGCTTGGCGTGTGTGTGCCTGACCTTCTTTTTTTTCTTTCTCTCTCTCTCTCTTTTTCTCTTTCTGTCCCTCTCTCTTTCTTTCTTTGTCTCTTTATTCCTTTTTCTCTTTCTGTCTCTCTTTTTTTCTTTTTATCTTTATTTATTTCTCTCTTTATTCCTTTCTCTCTTCCCTTCTTTCTTTCTCTTTCTATCTTTCTTCCTTTCTTTCTTTCTCTCATTCTTTATTTATCTCCATCTTTTTTTCTCTCTTTCCTTCTTTTTGTCTCTTTCTTTCTCCCTCTCTCCTCCTTTCTCTCTTTGTCTCTCTTTGTCTCTCTCTTTATCTCTTTCTTTTATTTTCTTATTTTTCTCTTTCTTTCTCTCTCTTTTTTTATTTTATCTTTATTTATTTATATCTTTATTCCTTTCTCTCTTTCTCTCTCTCTCTTTCTTTCTTTCACATTGCGCAATGCTCCCCCCCCCCCTAATTGTTGCCTTTCTCCATGCCGGCAATTAAACCTTCACGCACGTGCTTAGCAGCGCAACGCGTCGGTAGCTATACAGGTAACAACGACGGTCATGCTTTCGTATCGAGGCAGGCAGCATTGAAATGTGGCAACGTGAAATGACGAGTGACCTCTATCAAAGATCCGATTGTATTATCAGAAACGGCCGATAGCCGACAAGGCCGCGATCGAGAGAGCATCAGATATTGGAAAACGGCGCATACAAATAAGTATGTGGCCGGCGCACGCCGAGGGCCGCATTTCGGTACGCTCGCCGGTGCCGTTTTTTACGCATATACGAAGCCGCCACCGAAATATGTGAGTTATAAAAGCTTCACTTAAAAATTAAGTAGGCCCGGTTAAAGAAGTTCAAAATTTAGGGTGTCACGTTCAGCCGGCGTCGGAATGTCAATGCGGCATTGACCATTTGTCTTTCCCGTGTACGCTTCACATTTTCACCGCTTTTGCACGGACATCTGGAGTTCGATATCCAAGTCTGTACCGGCCTACATATAAACCGCCGAATGGTCCATACGGTTTGAATGCCGTTCAAAGCACCTTTATTTCTTTCCTTCATTCTTTCTTTCTTCTCTTTCTTTTTTTTTCTTTTCGTGTTTTTTTTTTATACCCTAGATTTTTCAAACTAACACCACATCACCGAAGCAGACCGAAGTCCGTCGGTCCCGCCCGTGTTCAAGGCTATTTGAGGTACTGTGGAGCAATCTACGAAGAAAGAAAGAAAGAAAGAAAGAAAGAAAGAAAGAAAGAAAGAAAGAAAGAAAGAAAGAAAGAAAGAAAGAAAGAAAGAAAGAAAGAAAGAAAGAAAGAAAATTGAGGTGATCACCGATAGAGCGTGCGTTCCCTGGGACCGCATTTCACAATCAAACCTGTAGTTTATGAATTTCGGCTCGCCAGAACCAGCAAAAATAAGGATAAAGAAAAATTGCCCCGTCTCTTTCGTAATCTGGACATTTCATAGCCGACCGCCGAATACTATAATTTCTTTTTGTTGTTGTTTAGGGATTGATAATGTTCCTTCAGCGCAGTGGAGCGACGGTGGTCTGTACATACGCATCAGCGTACGGGAAATCTTGCAGTTAGGCTTAGCGATTCCCTCGTTTGCACAAGAATACTCTTACGAGAAGTGAAACGACGCCCGCAGCGGTGGTTTAGTGTTTATGGTGCTCGACTGCTGACCCGAAGGTCACGGGATCGAATCCCGGCCGCGACGCTCGCACTTCAATGGAGGCAAAATGCTATAGGCCTGTGTGCTTAGATTTAGGTGCATGCGTTAAAGAACCCCCGATGAAGGCGAAAATGATTGAGATCCGTGTACTTAGCTTTAGGTGCACGTAAAAGAACACCAGGTGGTCGAAATTTCCGGAGCCCTACACTTCGGCGTCCCTCATCATCATATCGCGGTTTTGGGACGTTAATTATTAGAAGTGAAACGAATAGGCAACGTAAGCACCGACGACTATCACCTGGAAGATAGCACTGAAGCGTAAAAGATGGAAGATTTCATGTGCTAACGCTCAGGAATGGCAGCTGCGCCGTCAGCATGGGGACATGTGCGGGGTTACGCTTAAGATTACGCCGTTTTAAGCGTCACATTTTAATCTTGATGAAAGGCAATCTCTGTAAGCCTTCCTTATACACACCCTTTATTTCCCGGAAGTTGGGGGCTGGAACGAGATAGCTGGCTCTGTTCGAGAAGTAATAATAATAATGATATTATTACGTGCCCAAACCACGACATGATTATGAGGCTACATAAATTTCGACAATCTATACTGTTCTTTAACGTGCACTGACATCGCACAGTACTCGTGCCTCTATAGCATTTCGCCTGCATCGAAATGCGACCGTCCCGGACATGATCGAACCCACGACCTTCTGGTCAGCAGCTGAGCACCGTAACCAATGTACCACCGCAGCGGGCTGTCCGTCAACTAGAACTGTTAGATTTTGTAAAGACGCTCCTCCTATAGTACAGCGCTGCGAAATGTACAGTAGCGACCGAGCTATCAGATATGAATTAGTGAAGTTACCTTCTAAACCTCACAGCGACTAAATGCATTTGGCAATCGCAAAAGTGTTCACAACACTAATGCTCAAATGGAAAGGCGTCTCTTGCAATTAAATCCGTCACCTTGATATCGGTACATTACTAGTAAATCATTGATTAAACATGAATTCGGTGTTCGCTTTCATATTGCTCACGACGTTACTATACCATGTATAAGTTTACGGCACCGGCTCCTTGCTTACTCTGCACTGCATTACGTTTATTCTCTGTTTGTTTCCGTACTTGTACTCGTGGGCGCTATTCCGGACATTATCAAATTCCGCCATTTTGTCGAATTCTGCCATTGGTCAAGTCTGATTGGCCCGGAGGGCTGCTACGGCCTCTCCGATTGGTTTAAAATACCGCCATTACGCAATTTGACAAGATGGCAGAATTTTACAGTGTCCAGAATAGCACCCCGTATCACATTCCTGCAGTAGTCCTGGATATGGCTGCAGCTGTTTGAAGATAAGCAAATAAAGACTAAGATAACTGTTTCGCGAGCTTTCGCAAGCAAAAAAGGAAAAAGACGACTATCAGCACGTGGGGTATCAGAGAGGCGTATCGCCTTCCACTGAATCGGTTTCGGATTTGGGGATAAAAACGCCAACATTTACAGAATGGATGCTGCTGTACACGTGTGTATAACGCCGAAAACGCTTCCGCTTGCTTTTGCGCAACTTTGGGGAAGTGTGTCACAGTATTCTGAAAGCAATGTCGATGCAACTGTCAGGTTTGCTGCCTGCAGGGGGTGGGAAAGAAAGAAAGAAAGAAAGAAAGAAAGAAAGAAAGAAAGAAAGAAAGAAAGAAAGAAAGAAAGAAAGAAAGAAAGAAAGAAAGAAAGAAAGAAAGAAAATTCAGGTGACTGGTAGTAGAGCGTGCGTTCCCTGGGATCGCGTTTCGCAACAGAACCCGTAGTTTATGAATTTTGGCTCGCCAGGACCAGCAAAAATAACGCTACGTTTCTTTCGTAATCTGGACACTGTAGATAGATAGATAGATAGATAGATAGATAGATAGATAGATAGATAGATAGATAGATAGATAGATAGATAGATAGATAGATAGATAGATAGATAGATAGATAGATAGATAGATAGATAGATAGTAGATAGATAGATAGATAGATAGATAGATAGATAGATAGATAGATAGATAGATAGATAGATAGATAGATAGATAGATAGATAGATAGATAGATAGATAGATAGATAGATAGATAGATAGATAGATAGATAGATAGATAGATAGATAGATAGATAGATAGATAGATAGATAGATAGATAGATAGATAGATAGATAGATAGATAGATAGATAGATAGATAGATAGATAGATAGATAGATAGATAGATAGATAGATAGATTCTAGCCAGTCCCACGCCGTGAAGGCTGTCCCCCCTTTCGCCGGGCTCATAAGTTTCGGCAGAGTTCTCACGAGCACCATCATCACCATCATCATTTCGTTTAATTATTTGAAGAAAATAATCATCATCATTTCATTTTAGTTATTCGCACTGACGAGGGCACAGAGAGAAAGACGACACAACGATGGACTAGCAACTGAATGCTCATTGATTGTTTTTTTTTTCTTTTTTACGTTTCGTAGCAGTAGACAGCCAAATGCACTGCTCGTCGATTATCCGGTTTTTATTCTTTCTTATAGACAGTTTGCGCGCATCCGCCTTTCTTCTTTTCCTGCCAGAATACCCAAGAACTCTTTCGCATAAAAAAAGAAGCAGCAATGTTCAGCAGGGTTCACGTGATAGTTTGCATTTCAAATTAATAAAATACTTTACTATAGCATCTAGTAGTGCTAACTTATAAAAGTTACAATTCACTACTTGGCCAATCCCCTGTTTTTGGTATGAGCCATTGTCAGAGGTCAAGAATACAAAAACTCAGGGGGTTCCTTAACCATTCGCCTCAGTCGATTCGAAGGCGACAGCCATCTTTTTTTTCTTTAAAGTTGATGTATTGAACCTGCGGCGCCAATCTCCGAAAGCTTCCTGCAACTAACGTGGCTTTGCCATGCCTTCAGGATCGGAGGCATTGTAATCTTTTTGCACCTCACCTTGTTTTGCACTGCCTCCGGGATTGGCACACCTTTCACCAAGCAATGATGTCATGTGATGACTTCACCATGTGACGTTACAAATATTGGCGATTTGTGTGACGTCATATGGTGACGTCATCGCGTGGTCATTTTTTTTTCATCCTTCGTGTTGACGCCACCGGCGGCGGACGCCGACGTGGGACGACGGTCAATTTTCGCATTTGATGAGGCATCTAAGACTTTCGCCTTAAAAAGAAATCTAGTTACGAAACGGGCAACGCCACCTTGGCGGGTTCCGGCTGTGCTGCGGCGAAGCATACTCGTAAAAAATGTCACACCGTCCCATACGCATTCACTTAAGACTACTCGTAGGCGAAAGCCATCCTCTTCTTATTCTTCTCAGTAGATTGTATTGATCCCCCCCCCCCACTCCCCTCCCCAAAGCTTTCTGCACCTAACGTTGTTTCGCACTGCCTACGTGATCGGCCCACCTTTGACAAGCAACGATCGCATGTGATGGCGTCATCATATGACGTCAGTGACTTTATAATGACGCCACAAATTTAGTGATCTGTGACGTCATGATGACATCACGTGAGGACGTCATTACATGACGCCGATGTTTTGCCTAACTTGGTGTTTGCTGAAGCATCTGAGGGTTTCGCCTTAAAAACTCCGCATGTCCAAGCAGGCATTTTGGCAGTGGCGGCAGGACCTGCAGAGATGCGCCGCCCTCCCCCTTCCGCCGAAGCTTTCTGCATCTCGCATGGTGTCAAACAACCTCCGGGATCGGGTCATCTTTGAACAAGAAATGACGTCATTGTATGACGTCATCAGACGACGTCAAGTGGCCTAATTTCGGTACCGTTGATGATGTCGACGCCGGATTTTTCGACTCCCGAGATATATACGGGTTTTGCCTCAATAAAGAAATGACGCCGCTCATCTTGAAATAAATATTTATTCAACAGTCAACCTGATATTCATGTACGCCCGTCGCCGTGTACCGCTCGCAGCTTGCTCCCACGTGAAAAAAAGAAGATGCTGTCACGACGACATGGCCTGTACCGGCTTAGAACAACATCGAAACGATCTTTTTCCTAAACACAGTCTTTACAAGGAAGAAATGAACAACCACAAACATCCACGTCTAGTTTATACATACACATTGTTAATTAATGTCAACAACCTCTCTTCATTCGCGTCTCTTTATGTTATATTGAACACTCCTCTAGTTATCGTTTAATTGAACATGGACAGCGCTCATACGAAGCGTAATAACTTTGCAAAATGGAAAAGAAAGAAACAGTATGAAACACACAGACACAAAGCAGTTCACGGCGAGACAGTTCACGGACAGCAATCAAAACAAAAGTGTGAGTACAACATCAAATCGCCACGTTTTTGATGGAGATGTGCGGAGTGTTACATTTAAGATCGAATCGAATAGCGTCAGAATCGAATTGAATCGAACAGCAAACAGCCACTTGTTAAAATTCGCATACAGTCAAACCTCAACATAACGAATACTCATATGACAAATTATCGGTTATAACGAAGTAAATGAAGATTACTCTTCCTATTAATACAGTGTCGCGAATATTCGTTTATAACGAAATTTCGGATATGACGAAACCGCTATCGTGTCAAATGCGACTTCGTTGTAATGAGGTTTTGGCTGTTGTACGATGATCACCCCGTCCCAACATTCATAGTTTTGGCAATGAATGACGAATTAAGCAGTAGGAACAAACAAACAGATCATTCGCATGTTCATAACTCGTTAAGAGAGTGCGAATGATTTCCGAGTAGCCAGTGAAGCATGGCTCTCAGACGGATATATCTTGACCTGCACAAGCTCTCATGTTTCATGCGTCCTTATTCCAGCGGGTATGAAAGCGTTGCGCACCTGTTATTTTTATTTCAGCTCAATTAGAATTTATAAACATCGGTAAAACATTTTTAAAAATGACATTCTACGAAAAGCGGCTATTCGATTCGAAGAAGAAATTGTATGTTCGATTCGATATTCGAACTTTATTTTTCTTCGAATATTCGCGCACTCCTGTAGGATTACGTTTTCAATAAGATGCGATAAGACTGTCTGGTATTGTAGCCTCGAGTACGTTTTACAATAGTTGATGCTGTTGTAATAAGTGATGGTCACAATAAGCGATCGAACGTACGCGCTCGTTAATATAAAGGGACAGTTAGGAGGAATGCCAGTTAAAGCCTCGCGTTGGTAACTTACCCTTTGAAGTAGTTAAGAACATGAAGTCTTGTCGCGATAGAAGAAGGGGTAAACGAGAAAGAAAACAACACGAAAGTGACCGACTGGTGGCGACACCTGGGTGGTCGTTTCCGTACCATATCCCGAGAATTCGTGAATTTTGACAACGTCTGCGGGTGATCACGTATCAATAATGAAACAAACGCTCACTAGCGAAAGCTTTTGAAAGCTTCATCCGTGCGCGTTTAGATATGGTGTCTAAATAGATAACAGTTTTATTACTAGAGCGCACAAGAAGCGTTATCTGCGAGAGCTCGCAATCAGCGCGTAACATCGGTAAGGGAAGCTCCACGGGCATTGAGTCTGCGACGTCACACGAAATTACAGATTGAAATTAGTGAGATTTGGAATACAACAGCAGTAATTCCTTAAAAAACGCACAAAAAACGCCTCTCCCCATCAGCAGTGTTCCCTTGCTTTCTTACTCCATCCCTTCCTTATCCCATCCACAGCTGCCCTACGAGGGCAAAAAAAGAAAGAAAAAGAAAGCGAACAAATAAATGTTAACAACACAACAAATAAGTTTTTTTTTAAATTAGGTTTTAAAAAAATGGCTGGAATAGAAGTTATGCCTCAAGAGTGAGGTCGTACCCTGCCGCGGCCGCCATATTAGTAGAGGCAGGATCAAATAATAGCGTTCAGCGAAGGAATGAACGTGAACAACCAAGCGGGTTTAGGTTGTTGTAAGGGAGGAGACCTCCCTTACAACAACCTACGAAGTGAAGAAAAAAAAAGATAACACAGCATATATTTAATGCAAGTTCGTTCTTGCACTTCCTGTATGTTGGTGCGATTACAATAACTGCCTTTAAGTACATACTGCAATTATTGTTAATAATTTTCATATTTCAGTCTTTCTTTTACGTTTTCCTTTTTATCAGGCCCGAGTCTTCATACGGGAAACTGCCGTACTCCACTGGATTACAGCAACCACCCATTATTGGCGGCGACATCGCGCTTCTGGGGGTGAGGGAACCCATGCATTATGTATAGAATGCGATGCGAGCCCAGCTCGTTCCTGCATTATTTAAATGTATAAGCGAAACTTGCGTAACCCTAGCATTGCACAAATACCAAGGAGGAGCGTCTCCGAGAAAGGAGTTCCCTGTAATCATCCGGTCGGCGTCCCATACGTGTACACGTGTACCGTGATATGGAAGGAAAGGTATATACGTATACGTACGCGTCGTTAAGTAGGGTCATCATGTATTTCTAAGGCCCGCGCACATGCACACCGCTTTTCCGTAAGGACGCTGGTACGACCCGCGTCGCGATCTCTGCATCCAGTCTCGGAGTAATTTCCCTGTTCACGAAATTGAGCGAATACTCCTCCATTTCGATTACGCGGGCTGCGTGCGCATACTCCGAAAAGAAAAAATGCCCTGCGCCTTGGGATTTGAGAGGACACCCGGAAAGAACAACCCCGAGTCCAAAGTTGGAGATAATAATAATATCTGGCGCTTTACGCGCCAAAACCACGATGTGATCGCGAGGCACGCCGTAGTGGAGGGTTCCGGAAATTTCGAGCATCTGGTGTTCTTTAACGTGCACCTATATAAATCCAAGTACACGGGCCTCTACCATTTCGCCTCAATCAAAATGCGATCGCCGCGGCCGGGATTCGATCCCGCGACCTTCGAGTCCGCAGTCGAGCACCATTACCACTAGACCACCGTGTCTGTTTAGCCTGTGGCCTGTATCTCGCCAATAAAGGCTATAGTTCTGGCGGAATCATGATATGGATTATCGCTCGCTTTACGGCATTATATTTGGAGCTCAACGAAGGAGTTGGCGAATCGGCCCCGCCACGAAATAATCGATATGGATATCAGAGGAAGCGCATCTAAGCTGACTAAACGTTTCCGCAACCCAAACCAAGGCGAGCCTAAAACCAGAGTTGTAATCCTGGGTGGACGTGTCGTGCTGACGAGGAAAATTTATGCGCCAGGCAAAAGCTTGATTGCGATCGATTTCCAATATTTTCGCGAGGCTTTCGAGAAGAATACAGCGGTTCATAATTAAAGCGGTGGCCTATCAATAATTTGGTATGACGGCTCTCTAACGTAGAAGAATACAAAATAAATCAGAACAGCGCATGTTTCGCAAAAAGAAAAAAAATGAAAAAAAGAGAGAAGAGAGAAAAAGTGAAAGAAAGGTATGTGCTGCCCTGTATGCTGCTGAAGAAAACTGAATATTGGGTTCAAGTGATGATGGTCAGTACACAGGCTGTAATTACAGAAAGTATGCTTCGAGTCTAATTACGTAAGTTCACATGACCGTAAACGCGGTCCCAGTTAATGTAATACCGGTGACGTTAGTGGCGGCAGCGTCTTCTTTCGCCGTTTTTTTTTTTTTTTTGAACTCGCAAAGCCTGAGAACGCAAGGGCCTGAGAAGGCAATTTTTCTTTGAGAACAGCAACGCAAAGCGTTACTTTGCGTTGCTGTATTCGGTATCTGCTCTGATAATTGTTCTTTCTTAAGAACAGTGACGTAATACGGTGATGTTCTTATGAACAGTAACGTGTTCCTATTGAGAGGAAAGAAAAAAGAAAAACAAGTCTGCAATACAATAATGTCTGCTGCTACCTACGTCATTGCATCAGCCGATAGGTAGAACGTAACCCGTTACAGCTTAAGTCGTTTGCACCTCCAATAGTCGACATCGCTGTCGCTAGATGGCGTCACCAATGCCGCTATGCACGTATGCGACACTTCGGTGCTTCACTTTCTTACGAAGGGTAATGAGTTTTATTGGCACTTCAGCACTTCTGGTCACTGAATTTGCCTTGCCTCATATACATGCTCATACGATAACTTGAGAAGATGGTGGGCACAGGATCGTTAAAGATGTGATCACTTATTGTGATGCCTGCGATCGTGAACATAATTTTGATGCTACGGCTACTGACATAATGACGTCACTGTGCCGTGACACTTAGCCCTGTCTAGGTCTTCTGGAATACAACACAGAAGGTTGGACATGTCGAACATGGGCTTACACCAAGAATCTAATGTAGTCCTTCGTTTTCGCTGACACGCAGTTACTATACCACCGAGAAGACGCTGTCACCTATCTGTGACGTCACGGAGGGCTGGTACAAGAAGTTGACGGTGGTGTCGCCACGAGTCTATGTTTTTTTTTTGTTTTTTATTTCGAGCCATTTTCACCGCAACAAACATATGAGAAACTTAGTCAAGCTCATACAGAAGTTCGTAATCAACCAACTCGGCTTAACTAGACACTCCTCGTTAATCTGCCTTGCGTACGATTGACGAGGACATCAAAATAAACGTCTTTCTAACACGTGACCTACGCTTTTACTTGCGTCCGACTCTACGATTACATCATGCGTCACAATGCAACAATCCCTCTTGCGCGTTGAATATGAGCAGATTCACGTACCGTACACAGTTCGAACTACAAACGCGTTGAGAAAGAGAGAGCGTGAGCGCATGCGCGCAGTTGGAATATATAAAGAGTCGCACAAACAGTTTCTTTTTTTGGCACGTCGCTATAGCAAAAACACGCGTAGTTGTACAAGCTTTGGGCTCCCTCCCAGCATTTCGAGTACAGGGAGCACACTGAGGAATCATTTAACGTGCAAGGTACAACGAAAAAAAGGGGTGGGAGGTACTTAAACCAATGCCACGTCACGTGAAGCTCTATGCACTAGAATATCAGTGACAACTACCTAGGGTACAGTCAAAACGTTAGCTTTGTAAGATAGAGATCCGAAACGTCGGAAAAGATAGCAATGAAGTTATCGAATCTACATCATTTCAGCCGCAGTTTTAGAGGTGGCTTATTTATAACAACGCCTTCATCTTTTTTTTTCTCTTTCATAGTTATTCGTACAAATTCGTGGTGGCCCACTTTTTGACTGTACGTTTGCGTTAACACCTCGACCTTTCCTAGTAGCTTAGAAAACCTTTCCAACCACACCTTGAGCAATCCTTTACTTTCGTTTGCGACATTCATCTGAGACAACATATTTCTGTACGCTTAATACATACTAACACGAAGGTATTCTTTGGGTATACTGCAACGAAAAAATCGATACCGTGCGATCGAAGCTAACGGGTGCACTCCCACCTCTGCTATCGCTGCCGTTCGCAGTCGAATAGAATGTTCATCCCCTACACTGAAGGTATCTGCACCTTGCATGTCATGTAGTGACGTCATCGTGTGACGTCGTGACGACGTAACAAATTTTGGCAATCCGTGACATCACGCTGACGTAACACGATGGGGTTATCATGTGACTTAAAATAGTGTGAATGCGAGTCAATTAGTACGGGTCCAAAATAGCGCAACGTAAACACGGACAAGAAGTACACAGGACAAGCGCTGAGTGCCAACTGCTTGGTATAGTGTTACGTCATCAGGATGTCACAGATCGCCGAAATTCATGGCGTCATCGTGACCTCATACAATGACGTCACTGCATGACATTACATGATGACGTCATCAAATGACATCGTCGAGTGGTCAAAAGTGGGCCGATCCCGGAGGCAGTACATCACTTTAGGTACAGAAAGCTTCAGTGGTAGCAGGAGGAACCCACGACGGGGGTTATAATGTGACGTCATCACTGGCTGGGAGGTCACGTGGTTTTTTGTATACGGACGGACGCCTCAAATTCAAGGAGGTGTGCCATTTACAGCTCCACTATACAAAGAAAACGAGGATTTTTTGGGAGAGTTCGTGTGGAAGGCAAGTTAATGTAATTATATGGCAACGGACGCTGAGAGGACAATGTGTCTGTGCCAATCACAATCTCTGTTTGAACTCTGACACGCTTGACTTAAACTGAAGACGATACGATAGAAAAAAAAATGCAGGTCGTGAAACACGGAACAGTCGCGAACAAACCACGCAGCTGAAACACTGCGATTATGTAAAGGTCGAGGTGCCAACGTGTGAGGGTATAGTGTGAGTGTGACAATGCTCATTGTCGCATAGCAGTTACCAAATTTATACACGTTCGCGTTTAAACCGAAAGGCCGGCCTGTCCAAGCCACCTACGGGATGAAGTAGTGATTCCTGAATTTCCTGAAGAACTTAGTTCAGTTAAATTGCGTACGGTAAACTTTGTCAAGCTAAAATCGCTAATATGTATCAAGCAAAAGCTTGAAAGTAAAACGCAACAACACATGGATATGAAAAGCGGGGCAAGTTGTCGTAGCTGAAAGCCGGAACCTATATGTGCGTGCGCAGTAAAGCTAAATAATGAAGAAAGATGTTGCAGGCGTTTCGGTTGATGCTGACGAAGAGAAGGATAAATTGGTTCGACATTCACTACAGCAAATACCTCCTCATAACGAACTTAGCATCAAGATGACTGGAATGACAAACGAAGCTATGAAAGTGGTTAAAAGTGCATCGCGAACGACACAAAAAAGTATTGAAAAAATCACAAATATACATTGGCTATGCTGCAACGAGCACACAGTACAAGATGACACGACCAGTAGACAGGCGCGAGATTCGCGCTCACAGTGGCCGTTCTTCTTTTTTTTTTTCACAACAACATGGTGCGCATGCGACAATGCCAAACGATTAGGTACAGCTCGGCTAAACACACAAACTGCACAGAACAAAGAAACTGCGCGCATCTCTACGGTACAACTGCTGACGCACAAAGGAGAAGCGAGCATCGCTTCTCCACTACTGTATAGCATACGGACGTTTATGTGTTGTCTTATTTGATACTTCGCAGATACGTAATTATACGTCACAACCCTATACATGACGTCACGAAGCCGTCAACAACGACACAACGTAACTGGGACTCGCCATCGGAGGCTCGCAATCCCCTCGCAAAAGCCTTCATTTAGACAGTCCGTAGAAAGTCCGTAGACAACTTTTGCAGCTGCTTATAGGGTGCCGATAAGAATTTTCGTTGAGCCCGTTTATAGACTATAGACTTTCTTTGCAGTAGTCACAAAAGTCACGTGACGTAGGCATCTCCGGTGCTTTGGGGCAGGCGTCTACAATGATTTAAAAAGAGTTCACAACGCATTATGACGGAGATGTTGGGTCTATTGGAAAAGTCTATAGACAGACTGTGTACTTGTGACCTTCACTTCAGGTGTAAATTGCCTTTTTGCTAATCATTTAAAAGTACGTAGCCCACCAATTGACCGAAGGATGTAGAGTCCTAAGAGAGGTCTGCCTGGAACATATCTATACGTCGTGACGTCAAAAGAGCAAGTCTGTGCGAATTTCATGTCTACAGAAGACCTGCAGACCATTACATTACTTTTCTTAGGTTGATTCTAAGCATCTTGCAAGCGACATCAGTATAACAGGATGTCTAAAGCACAGCTGTTTATGGCAGTCATGGAACAGTCAGCAGACATCGCATAGACAACTTCAGTGAGTCCTGTCACAGAACTTGCCCAGCTGACTTCTTGCCGAATGTTTTAAATAGCCGTGTTTAGACGTCCATGTTATATGCAGTCTAATATACAATCTACCGATCTCTTGTAGACCTGCTTTTACAGTGCTCCACAAGATGTCCACAGACAATCTACAGACTGTCGAAGTTACCCCATGCCAATAGGGCTCTAGAGGAGGCGAGGAGTGAGTGAGGACTTGACGGAGGCCCCTTTCACGGGAACCTAAAACGGCTCCTCGAAAGTCGCAACAAGCTTCGCATCTCACGATGTGTTCCAGGAGTAGGAACGACGCAGGAAGCAATGGCAACGTGTTGGCGAGGCGGCGGCGCCGACGCTGCTTTAGAAGACCCTGGCAAGAAGCTAGTTGATAGATAGTTGATCGATTTGACGCGACTTTAGATCCCTCGAGTAGCCGAACACGTCGGTATATCAAACTCGACAAAGAAAACTATGCACTACAGTGTGCTGCACACGTGTTGATTACGTATTTGATTCAGAAACATGAACGATGGCTTTTTTCTTTTGTGACAACAGCTGAAGAGGCGAAGAAGCCATCCTGCAATGTGTAACGAATAAAGTAAGCAGCTAAACGCTCTTACGTTTCAGTTTTCTTCGATGTAAGCCGGCATACTTTGGCTACTATACTCGGTCTATACGAATACAAGGTGGAAGAGCCGCGTTGTGTCCCCAATCATTAGACATTACCAATTTTTGTTCTGCAATTAGAAGATCTACGCGGAGTGCTTTGTACACAGCTGCAGGTAATGATCGGATAATTGTGCAACGACCAAATGATTATATAGATTACATTTTCCCGTTCACATCGGTGGCTACAGCTGTATGGCGTAAGCTTTAAGAGATTACCTACATGCTAGCCGAAAGCATAAAACTTTAAGTCAAGTTGGCAGGATGGAACGTTCGCTACATCGAACGTTCTCGGTGTTTTCGCTTCAGTACAACGAAATATTTCCCGCCCTCATTCGTCGTAGTCCTACGATCTATAACTTTACTTCGTATGCGGACATTATTTGATGCATCCGAGTTGAACATGTCGATGTTCGGCTGTGTAATGGTTGGATAGTAGTTGTAGGAAGCTGTTATAAGCCAATCATACGTTATCGCTCAACATAAACCTTCTTCATTCATACAGATGCTCAGTGAGGACAAGCTCCTTTAGAAAAGTGAGTATTACGCGATGTAATTTACCTAGCGAATACTTCTACGACTCTTTATGCAAGGTCGTGCATACAACAAGCAGGGAGCCTGTATATGCACATTAACTCGTATTTCGATTGCTTTTGTAAGATCAAGAGCTGGTCGTCTCGAATGAATGTAATAGCGAAAGCTAGTGGTTCACCGTAAACGGGTTTCACCGAGTAAATGCTGTTCATAAATCTCCCGCGAAGTAGTTGGACGTTTCGAAAAAACCTCCACGGAGAGCTTTAATTTTAGCGTTACACCTCGTGGCCGTTAAGACAAACTCTATAGTAAAGCATAATAAAGATAACGGAACTCGTTTTCCTGAAGCTCGAATGTGCACGGGAAAATTACATAATGAAGTTCATGCCGTCGAACCGATATTCATCATACTATTAAAAGTCTGCAAGCCTTGACGTGCCTCTTAATAACAGGAGTCGGTAGTGATCCGTTGGGACAGGTTAATCTTGCGAAAACGACCCATGTCACTGAATTTTGGTTGTCTGCACAAAAAGAAGGTTTCTAATAAGGCGTGACAAGATTCGTGCAATCACGGAACAGAGATTTATGGGCCCGGCAATATATAAGAACCGCAGTCGCCCTGTCCCAAACGTTAAGTTTTAATGTATCGTATGACCGGCCGCAGTGATACCCCCCCCCCCCCCCCCCCCCCCCCCCCGCGCCCCTTTAAAGAAAAGGAGTACTAATTAGAACTTTTATAAAGTAAACATAATGTGACATCTAATGAATCATGTGGGACGTTAACGAAACGGCTCATCCTGCACACGTTACTCCGCAAATCTTGGACCGAGCGCCTTTATTTTCTCCGCTTTTTTTCTATACTTGCTCTGTCGTACGCACGTTTCAAGGCGTATGCCTAGATTTATCGTCGGAAATTCGGGAAATTTGGAAGCATCGATTAATTATTCGAAGCGGCCTGCGTCAACGCCTGAATTGTGTACGTTTAAGATGACGTAGGCTCGTATTATTTCGAGGCACGGACGGCAGTTTTAGTTTTATTCATTCAACTTGTGACAAACGCTCCGTATTTGCGAACAAAAATTTTGAGTAACGACATCAAACGTGACGCGCCACACACAGGTCGCGATGTTAGGATTGCTTGAACCCGATAACGTGGCGATGTACCTAAGCGACACGAGTAGCAGAGAAGCCCTAACTCGTTACGTACAAAGCATAGGCAGGTTGCTACTGTTTCGTTCTGTGCTCAAATGTGACGCCTTATAATACCGAGCGATACAGAGCCAACTTTGCTTCACGTAAAGCTGTGTTAGTTTTCACTCCTTTCTAATTTAGCGAGATGTTTACCAACATAAAGCTAACAAATAATGACTCGGGACATACACTACGCTCTGTACCAAACAACGATTGAAAATTTCATATACTTCATATATTTCATATACAATTGCTTATCAAGGAAGTGCCCGCAAGCCAATATTGTTTTCTTTTTGTGCTACTGGATAGCGCGAACAATACTTGGTTTTGGTTGGTTTTAGTGGCGCATAAGCAACTTAGGCTATCATGCACCAAACACATGATATATTATTTTAAATTGTTGGAATGCCTCGATAAGTCACTGACTGGGCAGCGAGTAATACTGGACGTTCTTTAGCTCCAACTGGCCTCAACCGCAGCTTAATCTGCTCTCCATCCGAAACGTCGTCAAACGTTTTCAATACGCCTCTCGCGTACGGCGCTATACCATATAGCCCTCCTGCCTCCCGTACCACTCATGTCCTCGCCTCCCTAAACGGCCGTGCAAAAACGCTGGATGGTATAGGACCCACGTAGATCGCAAGTCGTTCGACGTAACAAAGCACACGCGACAAAGCGTTGCGAAAGCACCGACCACACGGAGACGTCATCATTAACACGCCCAATCGGCGTCGCCGCGAGCAGGGCGTTGGTAAAGAGTCAGGTATAGCTCGTCCCCTCGGTGCACTTGCCGACCGTAAATTTAAGTCCCGACGTCGCAAATATTTCTCCAGCGCAAATTCTAAACACACATAGACAAGAGAAGACACGAGGACAGGACGAGCGCTTGTGTTTTTTCTTGTGTATGTGTGTTCTCTTGTGTATGTGTGAACTGGCAAACCTTTTTTCAGCGCATATTATAAGCACATACGCAAGAAAAGATAAAAAAAAGGACGAGCGCTTGCGCTCGTCCTCTCCTCGTGTCTTCTCTTGAGTATGGGTATAATTCGCGCCGGAAAAAATGTTTGCCAGTTCTATCAACCAGCCAGCCCGCATTACCGCCTTGATAACTCTCAACGTCAGCTGCGTGACACAGCCGGTTCGTCATTCACAACGCAGATCGATAAGCTAAAGGCGACGCCCACGACTGGTGCGTGAAACAGACGCTCGGTGTGATTCGGTCTTAAATACAGCCAGCGCCTCGCGTTGGTACAGCTAAGCCTCGCGAGCGAAGAGCCATCGTGTCAATGCGATCACTGTCTAGCGTCCACCCGTCAACGATGCATGGATGATTGTGCTCTCTTATACAGAGCGCTTGTTCGTAAAACGCCGGGCCTGCTTGTGCGTGAAGCCCAACTCCACGTGGGACGCTGTAATAGAGATTGGCGCGTCGCGCCAAAAGCGCCGTCGAGGTGTTGCGAGGCGCGGGACCGACGCGCCGACTTGCTTCGACGAGAACCGAGGCGAAGTATTCTGCGTCGACGACGTCGGTGGCCGTGACGTTGCCAGCTTTTTGGCCACCCTGATTTTGGTCACTCAGGGCAACGCGCCAAGCGCGCACGGCCATTTTTCAGGTTCCACCATGATAAAAAAAAAGCGGCCTACAGTTTCTGGCACTCTCATAGCACCGTGTCGAGGATGGCCAGTGACTTCATCACGTTCTCGTCCTGCGAAAAAGTGATGTTCGCAGTTGAGTGGGGTGGGCATGCATTAATTTTAACTTGATTGATTGATTGATTGATTGATTGATTGATTGATTGATTGATTGATTGAGATAGATAGATAGATCTATCTTCGCCTTTAATCTTAGATCATCGCCTATAGATCATCGCCTTTAATCTTTAAAAAAAAGAGGACGTGTTGACAGACAGACAGACAGACAGACAGACAGACAGACAGACAGACAGACAGACAGACAGACAGACAGACAGACAGACAGACAGACAGACAGACAGACAGACAGACAGACAGACAGACAGACAGACAGACAGACAGACAGACAGACAGACAGACAGACAGACAGACAGACAGACAGACAGACAGACAGACAGACAGACAGACAGACAGACAGACAGACAGACAGACAGACAGACAGACAGACAGACAGACAGACAGACAGATAGATAGATAGATAGATAGATAGATAGATAGATAGATAGATAGATAGATAGATAGATAGATAGATAGATAGATAGATAGATAGATAGATAGATAGATAGATAGATAGATAGATAGATAGATAGATAGATAGATAGATAGATAGATAGATAGATAGATAGATAGATAGATAGATAGATAGATAGATAGATAGATAGATAGATAGATAGATAGATAGATAGATAGACAGACAGACAGACAGACAGACAGACAGACAGACAGACAGACAGACAGACAGACAGACAGACAGACAGACAGACAGACAGACAGACAGACAGACAGACAGACAGATAGATAGATAGATAGATAGATAGATAGATAGATAGATAGATAGATAGATAGATAGATAGATAGATAGATAGATAGATAGATAGATAGATAGATAGATAGATAGATAGATAGATAGATAGATAGATAGATGCTAATGAATGAACGGACGAACGAACGAGCGAATGAATGAATGAATGAATGAATGGACGAATTAATTAATAAGTAAATAATGCTCATGTCACAAACGCAACGTGTAGGTAATAGTTACCCACTGAACTACACAACAGAGAGTACTATAGTGGTCCAGGGGTTACTCAAAACGTGCTGTATTTTTTACAGAACTGCAATAATAGGTATGTATTTGTCAGCTGTAAATACAAATCTTCCTGTGCAGAAGTTTTTAAACATGGAGGACACAAATAACACGCTTATGCATTTTTAAGCGCATTGTTAAACTAGGCTCCGGGACACTGCACGTCGAGGAGCTAGAAAAAATGAAATACCTACGTTTTGAAACGCTTAGGTTGTCGGTATTACATTGATATGCGGCACACGAATGACATATTTGCAGCTCTGAGTTAAATTTCTGCACAAATGCTTACCTTTAAGCAAGTTTCGATGAACTCATCGATGGTCACAACACCGTCTTGATTGAGGTCCAGTTTCTGCAAAACACATAAGACATATCAGGCAGAAGTTCATGGGAAGATGGAAGCTGGAAGAGATAAACAAAGTTTTGGAACACGCAATGTCGCTGCAGCCGACGTTCATACAAGTGGTATTGTCTTCTTCAAGGCAGCAAGTTGCTCCTTTGAAAGAGACAAGACTACTTATAGAAGACAAGACCACCGGTTGTGTGGTTTCCACTGCCAACCTCTGTGACCGCGTGGCGTCAGTTCCGCTCAAGTCATTCACCAGTGCTTCAGAGGGCTGCGGAAGCCTCCATCATGTTACATATTAATGTTTCCCAGCAACAGAGTCGCAAGCCCTAAAATATGTTGGACGCATAGCTAACACAGAGGCACCTATGCAGATGTATGAAATAAATAAATAAATAAATAAATACTATGAAAGAGCATGGCCAGTTTCATTCCTGCATGCCGGTTTACGTAAGGTTGGCTTTGTTGCAATAGTGGTGCAAGTGCAGCGGTGCACCCCCACACTATAGCTCGGACCAAAGCCGAAAACAACAAGAACAAAAAAAAAAAAAAAGAATCTTTCCATTGTGACGGCCAGAGTAGTTGCTAATCACAGTAAATTTAAATGTGATAAATAAGTTCTATAAAATTCCAAAAGGTGAAGCAAGGTTGATCAAAGAAAGAAATTACCGATGAACCGTTTGTAGCAAGAGGCTAGAAAAGAATTCCGTGCGAATCACATAATGGTAAATTTTCTGATGACCAAGAACTCGATGACAAAGAGATCTAAATCTGTAACGTAAACCTAAATCTAAGTACACGAATGTTTGCCGCATTTCGCCCCATCGAAACGAATCGAACCCGCACCCTCGAGTCCTGGAACACGACAGTTTTCTGCGCAAACTGGGCAGCCTATCTTTGTGAAATTTGCACAAATTTATTTTGTAGCTTTCCGCTATAATAGGAAGGATGACATTTTTTTTCAGCTATAACAAAATGCTTCGTAATTTTTGCCTTCCCACCACAGTGTGCAGCAGTCGATGGGCTTACCTGGAAGACCCTGTTGGCGTGGTCCCTGACGGAGTCCGGATCGTCATCGTCTGGCCCTCCGCTTCCCGCCCCCGTGGAGGAGGCCCCGCCCCCCGCGCTCGACGTGGGGTGGGCGTGGTGGGGGGCGCCCACCAGGCTGTGGATGGAGACGATGATGTCCGTCATCTCGTCGCGCGAGATGATGCCGTCGCCGTTCAAGTCGTACAGCTGGAACGCCCACCGCAGCTTGTCCACGGGCGCTCCGCGCGAAAGCGCCGACAGGCCAACCACGAAGTCCTGCGCCCACCCAAAAAACGACGACGCCCACTTACTCACACTGGCTGAAGTCAAGTCTTTCGCCCGCGCAAGTGACGCCCATCACGTATCGACTAGCGTACCACGAAGTATAGCGCCCACCAATACGACGCTCACTCACATTCTGTCTAACGTACCACCACGTACTGCGCCCACCCAGAACGACGCCCACTTGCTCTCTGACTGGCCTAAAGCGAATTGTTAGCCCACGCAATCGATGCCCACTCACACACCGATTCAGCCATATTTTGACTAACGTAGCACGAAGTCCGGCATCCACCCAAAACAATATCTAATTACACCCCGAGTTCCGTAAGGTGAACCCCGCGTAATCCATGCCCACTCACACAGCAATTAGCGTACCATCAATCTCGCACCCACCAATATGACGCCCACTCACTTTCTGACTAACGAACAGCTAAGTCCTGCGCCCACCCAAAAGGACGTCCACTTACACTGACTGGCGCGAAGCGAAGTCCTCCGCCCGCGCAATCCTCGCCCACTCGCGTATCGACTAGCCTATCACGAAGTCTCGCGCTCACCAATACGACACCCACTCACATTCTGTCTAGCATACCACGAAGTCCTGCGCCCACCCAAACAACACCCAATTTCACTTCGAATATTTCAGCTTCTGGACGTAATGCCTTCTTGGTGCATTTCCACTCAATTTCCGTAATAGGGTGTGATATAGTCTACCATAACTTATGACCAAATTCAACTTAATTGCCTCGAGTACAGATCTTCTTTAGCTATAAGCTATCTTCGGAAGTGAAGGCGGGGCTGGAAGCAGCTTTAGTGAGGACTGAGAGTCAATAAATTGCAACCAGAAGCAACCAGAACTGCTGTGCATGTGTGATAAGATACTAGCCAGCTATGACAGCGTCAGCAGTTATAGTGCCGCGGTTGGTCGCTAGTGATGCGGTTCCGATAAAGCCGCTGCTTTCTGATAATAAGGATTCTTTTGTTGTTGCCTTTGAGAAAGAAGCACGCCCACTTCTTTCCGTCTCGTCGCGACGCAAACATGGTGTCAGAAGTGGCGCCTGCCGATCATAGGCACCACGGCTATCGGACGTCGGACTAGCCCGGAAACGAGGACGCCGGGGAACCGCTAATCAGTGTCAGGAGACGTACAGGCTACCAGAAACCTTACAAGGAAAGACCAAGTGAGATGGCTTTGTTTCAAATTTCACCACCCGAGCCCTTCAGCTTCGCAACACCCAACGACTGGCCTCCCTGGAAACAGCGATTTCTTCGCTTCCGAACGGCATCTGGACTAGACGCGAAGCCAGAAAAAAGTCAAGTAGATGCATTGGTCTATTTAATGGGGCCTCAGGCCGAGGATATTTTCAAAACGTTCAAACTTGAACCTGACGACAAGGAGAAGTTTGAGGCCGTACTGAAGGAATACGAGGCCTACTTTGTTCCTCGACGGAACATCATTTATGAAAGGGTGAAGTTTAACACCCGAACACAACAAGACGGCGAATCCGTCGAGGATTTTGTTACCGCACTGCACGCGCTTGCAGCTACGTGCGACTACGGGCAGCTGCGTGAAGATTTAATTCGAGATCGTCTCGTGGTGGGTATCCAAGACCACAAGATCTCGAGAGCGCTGCAACTCGATCCCGACCTAAATCTACAGAAAGCAGTGCTGGTGGCACGCCAGCACCAGGCCATCAACCAACAGCAGGCAGAGCTTCACCGCGTGCGAGAACAGGACGTCCACCACATACAGTCCCAGAGGAGTGCGCGACAAGTGGGGAAGAACGTGCCTTCGCCTGAAAGTGGAAGCAACGTTCCCAAACCATGTGGCTGGTGCGGAAGAAACAGGCACAGTCGAGCGTCTTGTCCAGCAAAAGATGCAGTCTGCCGAAAGTGCGAAAAAAGAGGACACTTCGAGGTGGTTTGCCGGTCAACGAGAGCTGTCAGGAACGTCGAAAACCAGACCGAAGAACCAGGCTTCCTCGGAGTGGCATCCCATTCATCCACTCACAGGTGGGAAGTTCCAGTTCTCGTTGACTCCTCGAAAGTGGTATTTAAAATAGAATACCGGCGGCGGACGAAACGGTCATTCCCGCGGGGGCTCTTCGCTCGCATATTCTCCCGCGATAAAACTTCAACCAGCAAGGCGCCGCCTTCAGGGAACCTGATGGAAAATCCCATATCTGGTGTGGCTGCTATGCATATGACGTTTGCAGGAATGAGCAGCTGCGAAGACGTGTACCCCTCTTCTTGGGAAACCAGCGATGGAAAGGCTCGGGGTACTACCACAAGTTAATGTAGTGAAGAAACTGGAGCCCGAATCTGACTTTCCACAAGTGTTCCAGGGACTGGGGACCTTCAAAGAAGAATATGACCTCAAGTTGAATCCTGACTCAAAGCCTTTCGCGCTGTCGTCGCCACGTAGAGTCCCCCTTCCATTGTACGAAAAAAACAAGGCAAGAACTCGAGCGGATGCAAGCACTAGGCGTCATCTCTCCTGTCACCGAGCCTACTACATGGTGCGCACCTATGGTTGTCGTTTCCCAAACCCTCTGGTGCTGTTCGGATCTGTGTCGACTTCACGGAACTCAACAGATACGTTCAACGAGAATGGCATCCAATACCGGCCGTCGAGTACACCATTGGAATTGCTACGGGGAGCCGCATGTTCTCGAAACTTGACGCGAACTCGGGTTTCTGGCAGATACCACTTAGTGAAAGGAGCAAAGTATTCACAACATTTATCACGCCGTTCGGCCGATTTTTATTTCAATCGACTTCCGTTCGGAATCTCGTCGGCCCCCGAACATTTTCAGAGACGAATGGGACAGGTTCTTTCTGGACAGGAGGGAGTCGTCTGCCACATGGACGATGTGCTTATTTGGGGTGCCACGCAGGCGCAGCATGACGAGCGGCTTCGGGCAGTGATGGACCGCCTCCGCACATCAGGCATCACATTGAACAGAGAGAAGTGTGAGTTTTGGGGTAACCCAGATATCATTCTTAGGACATACGATCGGGAATAACGCAGTGCGTCCCGATAAAGAAAAGCTTAGCGCGGTAACAGAATGCCACGCCCAGCGTCCAAGACAGAGTTACGGCGCGTGATGGGCATGGCAAATTATCTGGCCCGCTTTGTCCCACGCATGGCGGAAGTCCTCCAGCCTCTTTCTCTGATGTTGAGCTCAAGACATGAATTTGTGTGGGGTCCCGCGCAAGAAGCCGCCTTCATGAAGTGGAAGACTGTTCTTTCATCGGACCCTGTCTTGGGAATGTATACGATCCAGATATGGAAACAGTGGTGACAGCAGACGCCTCATCATACGGTCTCGGAGCTGTCCTGCGCCAAAGACAGACGGTCAGTTCAAAGTCATTTCTTATGCTTCCAGAGCCCTTACAACCACCGAGCGGCGATACGCCCACATTGAAAAAGAAGGACTTGCCCTTGTGTGGGCCAGTGAAAAGTTCCGTGATTATCTCGTGGGAAAGCGCTTAGCCTAGAGACAGATCACAAACCACTCGTATCTTTGTTTGGGTCAAAAGCAATTGGACGAACTAACACCGAGACTACAGAGGATGCGCATGCGTCTGATGCGCTACACGTAGACATGTGTGTCTGTTCCAGGCCGGGACCTGACTGGTGGCGGACGCCCTTCTCGGTCACCTCTTCCACGAACGGATCCATGGAACTGGAGGCCGAAATCCAAGGCTATCTTCGACTGGTGGCCTCGTCAGTTTCCAGTAACAGCGCCAAGTTTACATCTTATCGCCCTGGAGCAAGAGCAAGATCCGTATGTAAAGCGCTTATCAATCTATGTACAAAGGGCTGGCCAAGCCGTCGAGACGTTGGGGTTGACCTGAAGCCTACTCGGAGTGAGAGGGCAAACATCGCCCGGGTTGAAAACCTGCTCATGTGCGGCTCTCGGATAGTGATCCCATCAAGACTAAGGCAGCCCATCCTTGAAATAATTCACGAGGGACACTTCGGAATGTGAGAAGTGCCGGCACGTTCCAAGAGCTCAGTTTGGTGGCCAAGTATCGACGCGGACATTGAACGACTTGTTAAGAACTGCCACAGCTGCCTTAAGCAGAGCACCAACCGAAAGATGCCTCTACAACAGACCCAGTTTCCAGATAGGCCATGGCAGCGCATTGCGATGGATTTATTCTTTCTTGGGGGAAAGTGGTGGCTTGTCGTCACGGATTATTTTTCACGATACCCGGAGCTCGTATCGCTGAAAAACCTTGACTTCATCGGCGGTAATAAACCACTGCAAATCCATTTTCGCGAGACACGGGATTCCGGAAGTAGTAGTTTCCGATAACGGACCGCAATTCTCAAGAGCCCTTGGCTCTGAATTTTCAAAATTTGCGAAAGAGTACAACTTTCAACACGTGACGTCTAGCCCTCATTATCATCAGAGCAACGGAATGGCGGAGTCGGCCGTGAAAATTATCAAAGGGTCCTTAAAGAAAACTGGTGACGCTTATAAAACTCTTCTGGCCTACAGGACAAGCCCATTGAAGAACGGATACAGCCCCGCCGAGCTGCTCATGGGGAGGAGACTGCGCACTGCCCTGCCCACGTCCAGCGAAAACCTCCAGCCCCGGACGCCGGACTTCCAAGACATGGCATCTTTCGAGAGGTCGCAGCGTCAGCGCCAGAGAGAAAGACTACGACCGGCGCCATGGAGTGCGCGATCTGCCAGAGCTGTCCGAAGGAACAGAACGTATGGATCGTAGACCTACAAAAAGAAGGGGTCGTTCGAGGAAGTGCCGACGAGCCCAGGTCGTACTGGATTGACTCCGGGGAAACTTTCCCTACGCAGAAATCGCACTCATCTTGTCCCGCTGCCTCCGACTAGTTCAGAAGACGGCCGAGGAACAACGCCGCTAACAGCGGAATCGCCAGAAATATGCAGTGATGAAAGAAGCGCAGCGCAACAGTGTAACGACTCCTCTCATCATCACACACGAAGTGGAAGGTGTGTGGTTCCTCCAGAACGATTTCAAGCATCATAACAAGAGCAGCTTCAAAAAAAAAAAAAGAGTGAGGAAGATGTGTGATAAGATACTAGCCAGCTATGACAGCGTCAGCAGTTATAGTGCCGCGGTGGCGCTAGTGATGCGGTCGATAAAAGCCGCTGCTTTCTGATAATAAAGGATTCTTTTTGTTGTTGCCTTTGAGAAAGAAGCACGCCCACTTCTTTCCGTCTCGTCGCGACGCAAACAGTGCAGCCCGAAAGCATGCAATCTACACGCGACCGGAAGTGTAAACCAGGACTGGAGAGAGGAAGTGGGAAGAGCTATCTAACTTAAGAACCAGAAGTCACGTGACGAACCACAAGTTTGTATGAATTTCCTTTTATCTTCGTGCTACAAATGGGTGGATATACATTTTTACCTTTCGTGAATGCTCCTCCCCCTTGATGGCATTCAAATAAATAATTTGACATATCTGTGCCAATGTACGTCAGGCCGCCTTCCAACTAAATTAATAAACAGACTCCTTAATGGTTCGCAAATACCCATGGGATTAACCAGTATATTACGTCCTCAGGGAATTTTTTTATGAATGCGATAATGAGTTAAAACAGATTTTAGGGTACGAAATTTTATGATTTCAGCCGGCACGCACCGACAACAAACACAAATTGCCGCATCGCTTACCTGGAAGGTTATTGTACCGTTGTGGTCCTGGTCAAACGCCTGGAACAAGTAGTGCGCGTACTGGCTTACATCTGCGAGAAAAAAAAAAGGAAGGCATAGGTGCCCGATGTTAACCTTTCGCTGCGCGTGATTATCGCGATAATCTGGGTGCAGCGCGTGAAAACATGAGCCACGCTGGTTCGTACAAATGTACTGGTAGTTTTATCAGTGTGGTTGCTTACAAAAAATAATGAAATAGGAAAGCAAGCAATTGGAAGGGACGGAAGCTAACGTTGATAGCACGGAAACTGTCTACCGTGGGCTGTTAACCCTTTAACGGCTGTGCGGAAGGTGCGGAAGGAGGAATGACAAAACTAAGCGTGGAGAAATGGTAGCACAGACGGTAGGTAAATAGAACAGTTTATATAAATACGGCAGAACTACTGGGTAACAGTTCGCCTGTGGAGTGATTTGTTCAAGAGAGTGGAAACTGTCTGAGCTTTTCCACAACTTGCAACATTTGAGCCATAATATCATTCATAAAACGGAAAGGCGGGCTAGTTCGTTTGGCTGCATAATGATAATTTTGCGCACGCAACACGAAGACACAGACGAAAAGTTCGCAAGGACCAGCGCAGACTAGGTTGATAGTCTGCGCTGGTCCTTGTGAACTTTTCGTCTGTGTCTTCGTGTTGCGTGCACAAAATTATAATTATGTATCATTCATAGTTGTTTATTACTGGGCATTAAGTACTTAGAAAAGAAAGACTTGCGCATTCGCCTTAGTAAGAGAAGCATAGACACAACTGTAGGAAGTGTTTTATCAAGCGTACGTAAGGAGAAAACGCAAATGCATGTAAACGGTACGATCCGCCCCTATGACAATTCTTCAGAAATGTTTTCGAACGGGCTCCAAGAAGAAAGCTTCATGCATCCATCCCCAAGCGTTATTCGACGTATTGGTTCATCTTGCATTCAACGTGTTTGTCGCATTAAACGTATTACGCACTATTTCTCGCACAATGAGACTATACGATGTTCCACCAACGCAAGTTATTCGTGAGATTCGGCGTGCAGCTGTGTCGTGATTGATGTCATTAAGGGTCACAGCCTCTCACCTTATCCTCTTTTTTATCGCGCTTTTTACTTTTTGGCACAGGCTACACATATCGCAACGTTGCGTCCTCATTTCTCTGAGTTAGTTGGTTCATACTTGCAGGCTTAAGAACTGCCCATCTTGCACAGAACAAAATAAGTACCAAGGAACCGTCGCTTGTCTTCGTCAGGGCCCAGACGAAGCCATGTCCTTTCGTCTAAACTTTGCCCCTGTCGACATTTGCCTGTTCCACGATTTCTCATGGGTCCAAATAAGGCGCATAAAAGGAAGGCGTTTATGTTGCCACGACTGCGCTGCGCAAGGGGCGGCGCCAGGGGCGGCGCCAGTGGGGGGTTTGGGGAGACTCCACCCCCCCAAAATTTCGCCTGCCCCCCCCTTTGCCCCCCAAGAACAGCATAGTCAAAATACAAGCATATGTTTCCCAGCCTCTCTGCCCCCCCTGAAGGAACCCACTTGTCGTGGTTGCCCTCCCAGTAAAAAAATCCTGGCGCCGCCCCTGCGCTGCGCCCTTGTACATTCGCTTATATTCTTTAGCCTGAGAACATGTTTATTGCCTTGAACATGTACACTTCCTCTAGAGGGAGAGGCAGTGCCCCCGTTAACGTTCACTGCTTTTAAAACAAGTAACGCATTACCTCCATGCGGGAAGAACTGTGCGTAAATTTCCTTGAACGTGTTCTCGTGTACCACGCCAGTGGGACAGACCTGCACAGTCCAAGGAAAAAGACAGTCAGCAAAGAAACGTGTGCGAATCTATTCGTGTATTTATTTCTCCTCGCCGCGTTTTCTGTCAATATTGTTGCTATAGCAATTATATGGAACACTCTCGGCGGGTTTATGCTGCCGTCGCCGTCATGTTTCGTATAAATTTCAAATGGATAACATCGCCCCACGCATCGTATGCTCTACGCGCGAGTAAAAGCGGGCGAAAGCTGTGGACGAACGTGGCTGAAGCAGAGATGAAACGAGCTGGTGATCTCCGTCGCACGAAGGGTGCATGCAATAACGTCACCTCGCGTGCGTGGCCTGCCGTCGATTGCTCGTCAAGCAGATGGGAAACGTCCCGCTCATCTCGGCTTACGTGCACCTAAAAGCTAAGTTCAACCACCGCGACGGATTACGCGCAAAATAATGGAAGCGGTGAAGTATATTGCAAATTGGGAGGGTTGGTTTGCGTTCACCATCGATCAGTGCAACAGCCACGCAAGGACGAGACCGGAAACACGATAGCAAGTGTCCTGTACGCAAGTGCGCAACTGTTGCGTTGACTAATCAGGAAAGTGGTCGCGAACGCACGTTACTTCAGAACGCTATTGAACGGAGCTAGTTGGTTGTGAGCTAACATTGGTTCGAGCAGCGGAACTTAAAACGAGGGACAAAAATGAGACAGACAGCGACGTCCCTGTCGGTCCCTTCTTCCTCCCTCGTTTTCAGTTCCGCAGCTCGAAGCAGTGTTAGCATGCTACATCGCAACGTCGTTGCGATAGACGCAGCATCATTGTGCGGCACGCACCTGCTTGAATCCCTGGTACATGAATTTGAGCTCCTGTCGCGAGAACTTGGTGGCCCTGCAGAGGTCCTCGATGCGCTCGGGCTGGCACCGCACCGCCGCAACCTCGACCTCTTCCACGGGGTCGTCGGCTGTGCCAGAGAATGAAAATAACAACAACGTGGAGGTCAAAACAGTGTTCAATCAATCAATCAATCAATCAATCAATCAATCAATCAATCAATCAATCAATCAATCAATCAATCAATCAATCAATCAATCAATCAATCAATCAATCAATCAATCAAACTTTTTTAAGCCTCTTGAAAACAGTCTTACAGATAGCCTAAATGGCTACTAACCGGTCCAGTGCAGAAAATTTTCTTAGCAGTTTTGTAGAAACTGTTATTCGCGTACAATACAGATAATTGTTATGCGTAAAATGTAAGCAGTATGCATAAGCACACAAGGGTTATACATAAACGCAAACACAAGTAGTATACCTATGCCGTAAATCGAAAAGTACTCAGCGAAAATTCAAGAAAATGTTTCGTTAGAGAGCAAGTAGCGTTAGCACGGTGTGTTACTGTCGTTCATTATTTGCTACAAGCACAGACATATTGACACACTTAGAGTACAGTAAAAAAAATTCGGCGAACTTCTCTGAGGTGCAACCGTGTCCTTGTGTGCCGAGCATTTAATGGAACTGATGACAAATCGTAGAACGGGTGATGTTTTTGATGTTCCGGCGACATTGCCTGTTCAACGATTTCTCAAGCACTTCACGAAAGAAAGAAAGAAAGAAAGAAAGAAAGAAAGAAAGAAAGAAAGAAAGAAAGAAAGAAAGAAAGAAAGAAAGAAAGAAAGAAAGAAAGAAAGAAAGAAAGAAAGAAAGAAAGAAAGAAAGAAAGAAAGAAAGAAAGAAAGAAAGAAAGAAAGAAAGAAAGAAAGAAAGTGCCTGTTTTCTCAATCGATTAAAACGCTCGCTATTGACGTCGGCAAAGCGCGCACTGCCGTCGAATCGGCACCGCTAATTCGAAATTTGTTATCGACGCCAGCAACAGACACTTCGGACATCTGTTCTTAAGTCACAGATTTGAGTTCGATGTTCAGATGGCCTCTTGTCGCTCTACAAAAGCTTCAAAAAAGAAAAAAGGGCGACTGTCTGAAAGAAAAAAAATGGTGAAAAGAAAACCCGGCGACATACGAAGGAAAACATGACAGAAAGTCAAATCCACTTAGTGAAAGAACGCTTCGTAGTGGCATCGTTGTCTGGGAATGAAACGAAGAAAAAGATGAAATGCCAAACCGCGACAACTAAAAAAAAAAAAAAGAAAATGTGTGCTATGAGACAAGTTAGAAAATGGTGAGCCAATGGAAGATGCGAGAAAGATGGATGAGCCATTTAAGGATTGGGTAACCGAAAGCGTTTTTACAGTTTCGCAAAAGAGCTAATATCACAGAGGTTACGAAGAAAAAAAAACCAAAAAGTGACCGCGGCCTGACGACGTTTTCATTGGCCAAAACAAAGTGTGCGACGTGTCGATCTTTGGCTTTCTTTACTTAGATGGCTCTGGATGTTCGCCAGCATCTTCTTTTTTTTTTAAACACGCGCTATCTCCTTTTCCAGTTATCTTAACCGTTCAACTGCGAATAACCGACAACACTAACGTCGAAATAAAGCACAGAGATTCTTGCGCTGTCACTCGTATACGGAAAGTTATACGTTTGTTGGGCTCTAAATAATTTGTTTTATATGACTGTGTGCATACGTTTTTTTGTAATGTTTGCCTGCGATATTACGCTGCTGTATTGACTACTTGGTATTACAAACGTTGGAGTATATGTAAGTACCTACATATTTGTTTACCTTTTATTGAATCATTTACAAAACGTTTTATGTACTGACTGCTTGCGATATCTTATGATATGCTTGTGATATATATATATATATATATATATATATAGGTCACGCAGATGCAAAGCGCGGTTTAAACCCACGATCGGAGGCGAAGCATGGTTAGATGCAATTAAGTTAGGTTCCCGTGGCTTCGTTTGCAGCTCTGTGCAGCGAGAACCATCAGCGATGCATGTCTGCTGGTTACGCCATCCGCGGGGCCTCAATTACGTTTAGTAAGAGATATTTGTCGTCGGAGCTAAAGAATATTTTTTTTTTTTACAAAAGCAGCTTGCTTAAAAACAAGAAAGCCTGCAAGGCACGTAGTGATCAGGTTATAATTAAGGTTAAGCCTCTAGCTCGATTCGCTCGATTCGACTTGCTTTCCGAACTGTTCCATTTGTGCATGCACAGACGGGAATTGCCAGTCGAAAAAAATATTGATAAGAACAAAAATAACGTTGGGCTGAACAGAAAGCGCGTGCGAAAAGGCGTCGCGGTTTCCATATTGCTAAAATAACGCGAAACGCTTAGTCATTACCAAAACGTACTCAGGACATGTCAAACTAAACTTTTTTTCTTTCAGAACCAGGATGCAGGCAAAAACGCAAGTGAATTTAAACTTAGTACACTTAAAACACTTGTAAGAGGAGCTCGCCCAATAAGAGTTTTGCTTCACAAGCCGAATATGAAACTGGACACGTGTTATATAAATTTCGTGATTCGTCAAAGAAAACGAGCTAAAGATTCAAATACCTTTAATTTCGTTACTGCGGCGCTTAGGCAGCAACTTATTCTCTGGCGGGACATTTAATCGTTCGTCTCCTCTTATAAAATGATAAGAGTAGCAGCGAATCGGGCAAGTTTGTCGGGATTCACATAGTTGGGGGCAGCGCTAGTGTGCAACGACAGAAGAGAGCGACGTGACTTGAGTTTTCGCAGAGTATGCGGGTTGCTTAATTAGCCTCTTCGGGCCGAAATAAAGACGGCGCTTTCGATTAGGATTACGTTGCTGGCTGAAAGGCTGGCCGCTATAACTGTTGCGAAGTAGGCGACTCAGCGATCAAAAGTACATTATCTCGAGATGACAATGGAGGTATGGTATTTGAAGAACATTCCGCGTTTGCAAAGAAGCCAATTCTTTTCCCTTCAGGCGCTTGTGGGGCTCATCTGTTATCGCGCACTGCTTTTGAACGCAAGCTAGCAAGTTAGACTCTCGACTTCCAGGGCCGTACAACGTTTTGAACTGCCACACGAATGCAGACACGCGAATATTCAAATATAAAGGGAGTGTCTAACGCGTGGTCCTTTAAATTAGTACGCCACCTTAAGTCTTAACAAAGACTCGCGCAAGCATATTGTATCAAGATCGATCGATCGATCGATCGATCGATCAATCAATCAATCAATCAATCAATCAATCAATCAATCAATCAATCAATCAATCAATCAATCAATCAATCAATCAATCAATCAATCAGTGCGTTGGCACGAGAATTTCACTTTCACGCCTGATCAGCTAAATTTATACACCATACTAAGATGTCGCGTAGGTATAGGATAATCAACCAATTAATTCATCAGTGCCTTCACGCGAGGGCCTCTCCTTTAGAAAGCAACCTCTCCGTTCCTTGTCTCGATTCATACAGGCGTATGTTTCACGCATAATTGGTCCAGCGCTAACAAGCAGTCATGCTGCAACTATTATATACTCTAAGCAATCAGCGCACTCGTAGACACATGAAAGAATACAAAACCAGAAAAACACGAACTATTACTGCCTGACTGTCGGCTGGGCGAGCGATGATTCTGGAGCATCAGACGCATCGGCCAACGCCTCATTTATAAAACTTTATAAAAGATTTATAAAAGGAGGCTTAGCATCGGCATCGGCGAGATTCTCGGCACTGTGTCAATGTGATGACAAAGTATATTTGAAAGTCAGTGATTGTCCTATAAAATGATTGTCCAAGAAAGTGCTAGCCCAAACTGGAGGCTCCACAATCGCGCAACCAAGGCACGCAATGCGGAGTGCACCTTCCGATTGGGCGATAAACCACTTATACCCTTACCGGAGAACAGAGTGCTCTAAGGACCAACGTCACGAAGGTAGGCCGCCTTTTCGATACCCCAAAATCGCACATGATACGAATACGCATGGAGTGGGCGCATCGGCCTGCCTCTCATCGCCCATTTACGTGCACGGGCTGTCAGCAGCTTACTTCGTGACGTCACCATCCAGAATGTTCAGCCATTGCTTACGTATCTGGCGTTGACGCAAACTGCACAACACCTCGCTCCATTCAGTATATACCCCGTGAATTCGTTGCACGGCGCAACCACAGGCTCTTCATGGGTTTTCTGATAAGAACGGCCATTCCGCGATAAGCGATCTGCGTCGCGCATTGATTTAGAAGGTTATCAAAGGCACTGCAGTGACAACGACCGTGACAGTGCTTTGATTGTGAAAGCTATCTTGCCGTGCTACCGAGAGCTTGGAGACCTGAAAAGCTTTATATATCTTATATACGATGTCGTGCCCCCTTATCAAATTCAGTGCGTCAAGGTCCGTCTGCATACCTAAGCGCGAAACCACGATTATCGCCGTCACAGTCCACTTATCGTCGTCCCAAAACGTATAGGCTCAATGAACTGCGCGACTTCCGTTTCGAAACGACCGTGCGAAAGTGCGCCATTAGACTTAGCAATTGAATACGGCGACAGTTTCCCGACCCACCAACCATCACTGCAGCCGCCGCACCTGAGAAAGTAGATATAGTTGCATTCCGGTGAGCACGGCGATACCGATAAAATGGTCAATCGCGCGTCACACCGAAAGAGAGACCGCCTCATCTATGCCCGCTCTCTCCCAAGCAAAATCGATATACGTCCTCTTTCACTCTCTCTCTCTCTCAAAAAAAAAAAAAAAAAAACGCTTGCGCTAAGCGCTCGCATCATAATGGTTCGGCGTTGTGACGCAAGGTGCGCGTGTTTGCGTGTGTGCATCGGGTAATCCTTAACGACCCCTGAATACTCCGCGTTGCTTTATACAAAATTAGCAGTGCAATGTTTTCTCTCTCTCTCATTCTCTCCAAGTCCCGCTTTCGTGCTTTCGATTCGGAGACCATCTTGAGCGACCTCTCTTGACGAGACGAACTCCGTGAAAGCGCTTAGGAGGAGAAGAACGTAGTTCTGGAGAATTTGATGGAAAGGATGCGAAGTGAGGAAAGAAGGGGCCGTGCACGATGATGGGGGGTGGGGGGCGGCGAGGGGGGGACGCAATTAGGAATCGCGATCGCCGGAATAGCGCGAGCGCAGCTCGCGCATGCATTAATTAGGACTGATAGGCAAGCGGTAGCGGGCGCTCCAGCATGGCACGTTTCGGGCTTATAAGTGAACGCGCTTAAGAGATGCGAGACGACGCTGATGTGGAAAGAAGGAGCAGAAGTAGAGAGAGAATGCCCGCTGCTTCTTAGCCAATCGCACGTACACAGGGGGCCCATCTATGACGAACAAGAACGTCGAGTAGAGGCGAGCGTAACAGACACGTTGTACAGTGAAGAAACTCCTTTACGCTTCGCCTCTCGATTAAGTCCCGAGTGCTCGTAGCAGAATCGCCTGCCAGGCGGAGCAGTGGAGGCAGATTAAGAGTTACATAGAGTGTATAGACTACTTTACGAACGGGTTTCGGTGCCGCCATGCTGGGCTGTTAACCTTGCCGTGTTTTATCTTGAACAACTAAGCGAACAGTGTTACGGTGGGCGTATACACATGAAAACTGTTAGGTTGGTGCTTTCGGCGTTTCCTGACTTTATCAGTTCGCGTCAGGGGATACAAAAGTAAGAAAACATTCGTTTAACAGCCCATGATGGCGGCGCCCATATGCATTACGTAACATAGTCTATAAGGACCTTCGAGGCGGTGCGGCTGTTTGCTCACTCGCTGTCTGCCACTCCGACACATTTCCCTCCATCATATAATATCTTCGTCGGTTTGTTCCACACATATTTATGTAACAAGGTTTGGCGACGTCCGATTTCCAAACGAAAAATACGGGCCGATCCCTAAGGTATAGTTATAGTGCTGCCCCTTCGTTGCAACTATGTCATTATATATATATATATATATATATATATATATATATATATATATATATATATATATACTTACATACTATCGGTATTCGTTAGCACAGCGTAGTGTTAACTATAGCGTTGGCTAAACGATGGTAAGTAATGGTTCGTGTCGGCTAAATGGTGGTACTAAATGCTATCTAGTGTTGGCTAATGTTTCCTACGCGCTGTCGTAACACCGGCGTTATCTTCAGTCACCATCAGACCCGCCATGGTGGTCTCGTGGTTACGGTGCGCGACTGCTGACCCGAAGGTCGCGGTATCGAATCCCGGCCGCGGCGGCCGCATTTTCGATGGAGGGAAAAATGCTTCAGGCTTGTGTACTTAGATTTAGGTGCACGTTAAAGAACCCCAGGTGGACGGAATTTCCGGAGCCCTCGACTACGCGCGTCCCTCATAATCATATCGTGGTTTTGGAATGTTAAGCCCAGCAATTATTATTATTGAGTCAACGTCAAGCCAATGATTTAGTTTCCCTCCTCTCCTAGGCCGTGCACCCTTATTCATAGAACGCGCTGCTATATTTCATTCATTCATTCATTCATTCATTTAAAAAGAGCAGTTAGGCTAGTTGGTTGCAGTTCATTTCGCTGAAACAGCGCATTACTCGAGGGACAAGAGCCCATGTCCTGTGCACCCCTTTTTTGTCCATCGTCTAGTAACGCGCCGGTTTAACAAAATTAATTCATTTATTCATTCATCCATCCATCCTTCTACAACTTCTTTCTTTCTTTCTTTCTTTCTTTCTTTCTTTCTTTCTTTCTTTCTTTCTTTCTTTCTTTCTTTCTTTCTTTCTTTCTTTCTTTCTTTCTTTCTTTCTTTCTTTCTTTCTTTCTTTCTTTCTTTCTTTCTTTCTTTCTTTCTTTCTTTCAAACACTAGCCGATAGGTGTAGCCTGTTCACCAACTATCATCTTGCAAACGTTCGCATTACAGCAGAGAGAGAGAGAGAATAAAGTAGGGAAATAAATAAAATAAAATAAAATAAATTAGGGAAATAAAGTACAGAGAAAACAAAGAAGCGAAAGGCAAGGATGTCAACCAGACAAGCGTACGGTTTGCTACCCTACACCAGAGCTAACGGAACCGCGAATAAACAATGATGAAAAGAGAGAGAGAGAAGAAAGTGAGCACTGCGCGCGCTCAGGTGGACTAGCCTGGAGAAGGACTGCGCAATCCGTCACCGTGCAAGCGGTGTTCCTCTCCGACATACTACATCACGGGGCGCACGAATGCGAAAGTTTTTCCGGGCTCCCGAATTACCAAGAAAACGGGAGGGGACACAGGTGACAATGGCTAGGGGGAAAAAAAACGCGTTTCGGACGCCATTCCCACAGTTCGTTCGCAAAGTGCACCGTAGTGTCAGTGAAAGTGTCAGCGCTTCTCTCGGCGACTGCCAACCATTACGTTTACAAGCTGCGGTCGGCCGTATAGTTTGGCGCTGGCGCATTAGCGCGGCAGCTGTCGCGAATTCTTGGGGCGCCATGGAAGGAATGCGCTTCAGTATGGAGGGGAGAGGTAATGGGAGTGAAGAGGGAGAGAGGGAAAGAGCAGTTAACTCGCTTAATTAAAGCGCGCCGCCACCTGCCTCACCTGCAAGATGGCGCACTCGGCGAGGGTCGGAGTAACCAATGAACACGTAAGAGAACGTAGGGGAGTGCGAAGTGAGCTTTTCGGGTTGAAAAGAAAAATAATAATAACGAGAGCGCTGTACACTGTCTAACTCGTATGAGGGTAGGAGATACTTCCAGTGTTTTTTTTTGTTTGTTTTTGTTTTGTTTTATTTCCCGGGAGAGCCATTACTGCGAACAGAGTTGCGTCAGAGTAACTAATGGCCGTTGCGACAAAGCGCAACGACTGAGCTGTCGCGTCCAGATGGAGGGAAGCTGATTAAAAAGTACAGTCGGCACAAAATGTTTTAGGGACCAGTAGGGCTGAGAAAAACCTTGAATTTTCCAGCAATCTGTGAGTGTATGCGCTCTAACTGCACAGTACACCCTTGCATTTTGCGGTAGGGTGCGAGATAAAAAAAAAGAAAGAAACAACAGGTGTTGCGGTAAATGCAAGAGAAATACTTTAGTACTACACCGGAGTCTAAGGTTGCTCCGACGTTAGCATTACATCGGAGCAACTTTTCAATTACGAAAGAGTGGTAAACAGGTAGCCGTAAAGGCCTGGCAAATCGGTGGCGTACGCACGGAGTGCTCACGGGATGTCCAATGCTCACTCGACCAATGGGGGGGGGGGGGGCAGCTACAGTGACACTTTGCTCCCCTTAATGAAGAACCCTGTACCTTCCTATGCGCTCCTATGCCGGGAATCGAACCCGCTTCCTTGAGCCTAGCGCTACACATTAGCCGCGATGTCTATTTTATCACAGGGTAGTCAAGATGTCATGCGGTTAACCTTCTCTTCTTTTCTTCGCTTGCATTGCTCTCTCCGTCTTGTTTCCACAAGATCAATCAAAGGTTCGCGCTGTCTCAGCATCGCGCGTTCTGCACGCAACTATCCGGCCAGTGACTCCGCCATTTCCCTTTCAGTTCATCCCTGCGATCGACCGAACGGGTCGCGCAATTGGAAGCACCGTAGCCAGAGTTATAAAAGGAGCGGCGATTGAGTTCAGACTAACGGGAGCTCGCATGGTGTGAGCAATGAATAAACCATGGGAGGTGGAAATGAACGACGTCTCAATTATAGCCAGGGCGCGCGAGTTATTAATTATGGCGCAAACGGCGACAGAGAGAGAGAAAGGCTTTCGTCTGTCGCACGCAGGGCGCAGATTTCGGTAACACCGCCATAAGCACGAGCGCGCGCACGGTGTTCTCATTCGTATGCATGGATTTGCGCAACTTCCTACAAGAAAAAAAACACAAAAACGCACGCATGCATAAAAAATAAACGATCGCGTGGACGAGATAGCTTGCTGACACGATAAAAGAGGAAGAAGAAAGCAGGGGCCAGCTGTCGAGATGACCAACCGTATATACACTCTTGAGCGCCACGTCGGGGTACCTCTTTCTCTAAGACCAATTGATGTATTGATGTCCAATTGATGTCGACCAATTGATATTGATGTATTGGGCCTCCCACGCCCCCCTCCTAAAGCTTTCTGCACCTAACGTGGTTTTGCACTGCCTTCAGCATCGGAGGCATTGCAAGCTTTTTCGATCTCACCAGGTTTTGCACTGCCTCCGTCATCCGTAAAAAAAAAAAAACTGTGCTACAGTTAGAGGGACAAAAGATGTTAGGGAGCACGCGCGTTACGAAGTGGTCACGACACGCGCAAACTATCAACTGGATTTATTGAAAAAAAAAAACATGACGGGAAAATGAACTCGAGGAAACGGAGGTGTAACAGTTTACGATGGGGGAGGGGGCTACAATCTTGCCGAACTGTTTTCTGATGCTACACGAGGGGTGATGATGGGATATGCATGGCGATGACTCATTAAGTTCTTTTCCGAGCAGGCTGGCTACATTGCTACATGTTGCTTCTGTTACACTTCCATTTCCTCGCGTTATTTCTTCCTTCGTGTTTTTTTTCGATAAATCCAGTTGATAGCTAGCGCTTGTAGTGTCTACTTCGTAACGTGTGTCGATCCTTCCTAACTTTTGTCCCTGTAACTGTCCAGAGGGCCCAGGCGAGGGCCGTCAGGTTTAACCTGATGGTCCCCGAATGGGCCTAGCCAGGTGACGTTGAGTTTACTCGCGTCTATTGTGGACCGAATAAAGTTGTTTCACTCACTCACTCACTCACTCACTCACTCACTCACTCACTCACTCACTCACTCACTCACTCACTCACTCACTCACTCACTCACTCACTCACTCACTCACTCACTCACTCACTCACTCACTCACTCACTCACTCACCCGCTCACTCACTCACACACTCACTCAGTGTGGCGCAGTTTTTTCATCATGCATAACCAACTAACCCAATACCCCACTTTGCTCGTGATCGACCCACCTTTGAAGAAGTTGCGATGTCATGTGATGGCATCGTCATGTGACGTCACGTTATGTGATACCATGATGACGTTACAAATTTTGGTGATCTCTGACGTTATCACGGCATGATTTTTTTTTTACTCGAGTTGACGCCACCGACGCCGCCAGTCCAATTTCGCGTTTGATGAGGCACCTAAGGCTTTCGCCCTAAAATCCAGCCGAGGAAGCAATCGAGCCAAACGAAGCCTCGGACGCCCCGTCCTTATCTCGGCCAGAGCCCGTCTGGCAGCTCGTTCGTTATTTCTCAATACAACGGCCGTGAGAGTTTATAAACCACGGTCTCTGAACGCTTTCCGATTTCTACGCAGCCAGAGCGCTTTCTTTGTTTCCAACGGCAGCGGCTACGAAACGGCGTACGATTCGGCCGCGCTTCTAAAAACAGCCCTCTACACGAAGGGTCCCAAATATATATAAATATCACCGCGCATTCGAGTCCTTCTGCACGTGTCCTGGAAAGCGGCCGATAAGGGAACAGCCTCCCGGCTCTTCGTGGATTTCGGCAATCGCCCGTCAGTTTGCGGCTTATACGCAGAAGGAAAGCCACGCCGCTTGAGCGTGCTTTGTAACAATTTGTGCTGTTTATTCTTCTACTCGATTTAGGCTTAGCTGGTCGTGTACACTAGTGCGAGTCCATCGGCGCGCGAGGAAATGATGGGCTTTACCAACGGCACTCGACGCGTGCGTTTGGGAATGCCTTTTCTGAAGCGAGTGTTGCCGATTTTTTCGGTATTTATTGATCATGTAAGTGTGTAGTTTGCGGAATGGAGGCGCGGGGTATGGATTAAGGACTAAATACGCAGAAGGTTGTGGAGACAGCGTCTGTAGGCTTATTGGGAAATAAGAGAACACTTTTCTGTACTCGTAGAGTTCAAGGGCAAGGCGCTGAAATTAAATTTGAAGTTTCGTGAACGAAAGTTTTGAGGATGTTCCTCGTTTCAAATGATCTATCGAGATTTGCGCAACGCTGTGCTTCGAGGTTCTGCTTCATGCCAGACGCCCGTCTGTTAATCTATATACCGAAAGGTGCCTGGTCTTTGGAGAGAAATCACTTTCGTGGTTGAAATATTCTAATTCTAATTTCGCGGTATGCCCTCCTGATTTGAATAAGTATTTCGTAGAGAAGACGTATGGATGGGCTTTCATGACGCAGTCAGAAAGGTGTTGGTTTAAGATAGTTTAACGACTAACTAGAACGTGAAATATCTGATTAGACGGTCTGCAGTTAACACACATTTTCTCCGTAGCGAACAACGCGTTGACAAAACAAAAACACGTCACTGTAGTCTCACCTACATTGTTGGAATCCGCCTCTCTTATTTTCCTGTGCTACCCTCTGCCGGTTTGGTAGGGGTTTGGTAGGGGCCGGGACAACTGGTATTGCCAGAAGCAAAGCCTCCGAGATGAAGAGACGTTTCGCGACTTTTCCGCTAGGGGAGAGCGCATGCGCAAGGGCATCTTGAAAAAGGCGGATTAAACTCCGCGTCTTGCCGTTCTTCAAGGTGACGACGCGCCAAAATCTAGCGCTGCGTCTTTTGAAGTTCTCGCGTTTCTTCATTGCTCAGGCTGCTCTTGTATAAAGTCTGATTTTTAGGATGAGTGCTGAGCTGATTAGTGAAGGTGACATCGGTAGCAGTTAGGCAATAAGAGCTAATTAATTAATATCGTAGGTCGATATAAAGTGTGCGATAAAACAGCCACACCGATTGGCTTTAGTCCTCGAGTCTGTTTAAACGAATGCATAAGGGACATTGTGAGTTTTATGCCTCACAGAACTGTTTCATTGACCTCTGTGTGAATGCACTTTTATCGGCGTGAAATAACTATAATCAAATTTCTGAAAAAGAAAGAGTGTTTTATTAGCGCTCCTTGGTCAATTTGTGAAACCTCTTGCACTTGGAAAAATGACCAAGTAATCTTAATTCTCCGTCATGTGCATCCCGTTAAGTTACTTATATACTATAACTTTGAGGAGAAGAGAAAAAAAATCCAGCCAGCTCCACTTCGCGAACACTGTCGAAACAGCGAAGCTTATGCCCGTCATTCATCAGGCTATATCGTACTTCTATAGTTTATGAAGTCTTCCCTTCGCTGGCGCTTGGCATCGGCCTCCCTTGCGCGAACATCGCGGTTGGCTCGGCGACGACATGCCCGTTGTTCTCGCGTAAGCTCTCGCTGCACGCTCATGTCGGGTGGCTTCTTCATCGGGAGAACGAGAAATGTTCGCCGTATTGAAAGCGCAAACTCCTGAACACTGACACTGACACGCTATTTTACACTCCACTGCGCCTCACCGTCACCCCATCTTGGCGCGTTTCTCGAATGTTCAACCCTCGACATCCTCCGCCCTCGCACCTCGCAGCACACCCTCGCATATCGCAGCACGCCCTCGCCTCTCGCAGCACGGCGCAGCCCGCCCTTCCTAGCGAGCCTGACTCTTGCCACAGTGCAAGGCCTCACACACCCAACGCTTCGTCTGGAAGAAAGTTCGAGGAGACAACACTCTATCTTCTTACTTGATGTAGTAAACGCGGCGTCAGCAATCCGTCCTCACATTCGACTCTTTGTTAGAAAGATAACTACGAAGCTAGCAGGCCTTGAGTCGCCGTCGGCTTTCTCTCGGTCTTGTTCTTGTTGGTTGGTTGGTTTCTTAGGGGAATAGCTCAACCCACTACGGGGGATCGGCCACGAAGCGTGCGGCAGTAGACTTTGTGAAAAAATAAAATAAAAGGAATATGCGAAAAAGATAATTTATAGTAAAGAAAAAATGTAGGGGCAATTTTGATTTTCTTTTCTTTTTTTTAATGAAATGTTATTCACCTATAACTGGCTCACACCCACCTTCCTCTTCTTATCGTCAGCCCATGGCTCATACCCAATACAGTGGAATTGGCCAATTAGTGAGTAGATTTTCCCGTTAGATTCTCTATAGATGATGCTGACCTTTATAAATGGCTCACA
Source organism: Rhipicephalus sanguineus (assembly GCF_013339695.2). Classification (NCBI taxonomy): domain Eukaryota; kingdom Metazoa; phylum Arthropoda; class Arachnida; order Ixodida; family Ixodidae; genus Rhipicephalus; species Rhipicephalus sanguineus. The sequence goes on along the minus strand of NC_051186.1, from coordinate 37,861,979 downwards.
GCCACTCTGGGGGATTGGCCAAGAAACTCTATAGCAATGCTTCTCTTCATCGACGCTTTCTTCTTCGCGAGTGTGAGCTGAGAAGGAACGGCCACGGAGGCGAAGAAGTTCGGACCGCGCACTAATTTCCTGTCCCTTCCAACTTCGCCTTTGTGGACGCCCACCCAATTAGATCGTCGTCCTGGCCTTCTCACCCTCATTCTTGTTCAGAGTTGGGAAACAAAGGCACTCGTGTCGAGCCACTTACGTGGTAAGTACAAATTGTGCTGTCCTGCTTCTCAGAAACTGTTCCGCCATGCAGTGCTTTGTTGTTAACCACATACACGAAACAAATTTGTATGCGTATTTATGACACCGCGAATCGCCATGCCTAGGGGCAGGCTTTCAAAATAATAAAAAAAATGACATCATGATGATGACCTCAGAACACCGGCACCTACCGACTTAGAACGCCAAAGTAAAACTGGTACGCGCAAAATGACAAACAGAGGCACACTAAGACGAACACGGACGAGCGCAAACTTTGAACTGAGAATTATTTTTTGTTACCCTTCAATTTACACGTATAAACAGACATGCACAAGCAAGGGTGGTCACATGGTCACGAGCTAACAGATTACAACAAGGTACGCAAAAATTTCCACTAACTATAAAGAAATGGACGTGCCGCTCACGCAAGCATTGCCCCTTACAGATATATAAAAAGCCTCCATCAATTCACGGGCTGTGGTATCATTGCTCTTGCCCAATATCTTAATGTTTCGGAAAATCGGGTCGCACATGCAAGCTTAAAAATTCGCAGGCAAATGCGCGTTCCCGTTATTTATAACTGACAGCTCGTGCTCCCTTGCACGATCGTTCACGCAGCGCCCGGTTCGACCTACGTAAGATTTCCCACATGACAGTGGAATTTCGTACACGACGCCAGTCGCGTATCTTCATCAACTCAGGATCATCAACTTGGGACAACTGGCCAAGAATGGGGCCGATATGAATATGATTCCAGAAACCTAAACTAATTATACCACAATGGAGATAGAGCGAAGCGGTTTTGTTCCGTGTACTGGCGATGTTCATCGTTCCGGTGGAACCTATGTATACTGTGCGATCTCAAATATGCCAGCGCACGTTAAGTAACCCTAACTGATGGAAATCCACTATGACCTGCCTCATAATCATATCGTGGTTGTGGCACGTAAAACCACAGACATTATGGCTGTGTTATTATTATTATTATTATTATTATTATTATTATTATTATTATTATTATTATTATTATTATTATTATTATTATTATTATTATTATTATTATTATTACAGTTCATTCAAACCCCAATACTCTTACTGTAACACTCTACGTGGAATCGGGCGGTTCCGCTGCGCCACCTAGAATCGCCCATATCCGACAGATAATATAAAGCTTAAGGTTTGCTAAAAAGAGAGACAGAGAAAGAGAGTGAGGAAGAAATCACACCATCTCCCACTAAAGAAGGAATGTTATTATAGTTCTTATTCAATTTCTCTCTTTTTTTATTTTTTAGCAAGCGTTGTGTAAACCATTTACATTATAAAGTACAGTGTGGCCAATCCCCCTTGTGGGTATGAGCCAAGATCTAGGCGACAAGACAAGACAAGAACCATGTGGGGATGCGAAGCCGCGCACGGGTCGACTTAAAGTTCCGTTCATCACGGGCGCCTTGCCCGATGTTAACGCGTCCTTGCATGTGGAGCATACCATTTATTCACTGTAGTTGCTGTTGCTGTTACTCGTCCCGAACTCTTGTTGGAGCACGTCACGCGGGTTCATCGCGCGTCTGCAGAATCTCGTTCCCCGACACCATCACGTGATTGCTGAGAGAGTGTAAGGAGGAGAGGCCACAGCGTCGTCTTACCCCGCCCCTTACACAGGCCCGAATGCGCTAGCGCGTGCCAGCAAACATGGTTTTGTCTGCGTTACGCCAAGCTAGGACAGCATACGGCAGCCCGGGCCCCTAGAGTGCTCTGCACGTATCATCATCAAGGCGGTCGAAGAACAAGAGGAAGAAGACTTCTCCTTGGCGCGAGCGCGCGCTCAGATGGCTATGCTAGGTGGTAGAAAGCGGACGGTCGCCAATGGAACTACGGACAAAGCCCAGCGCAAAAGCTGCTTCGCATCTAAAATGGCAGGATTGCGTAAACGCAGCCAACTCAGTGACAGGCAAGCCTGTCACCCTTGTCACTATTAGAGATTATTTCCCGTTCTTTCGCCGCATTCTTCGTGGTTACTGTACATCCTCAAAAGTTTTAAGCTGCACGAACTGGACAAACCGCAACGTGCCAGGCGAGCGCGAGATCACGCAAGCCTCGCGCGCCGTAAACGAGGAAGAAGATGACAGGCTATATAAGCGAGCGTAAAAATCTCCACGTTCCATTCCACGTCATGGCAAGCCAACGTTCGAACGCACGCGACAGGGCGTCCCATTCGTGCCGACGGCCTTCTACCCACTCTGGTTTTTTCAGGCGAAGACCCCACGACCGGACAACCTCCTCGGGGCCTCGAAGACTTGCAGCCGCCGTGGCAGCCCGGAACGTCCCGTGCGAGGGCAGTGTCGCCACGACGGAGCTCGAAGACTGTCCTTTCTGTATGGTCCCGCCGAGGGACGACCTCGACCCGATGGATGTCTCCGACAACGACGCCCGCAGCAATTTCTCCAAGCACAGCGCCCTCGCTGAAGACCTGGACGGCGAGCTAGGAGACGGCCGCTACCAACTCGAGGCCCTCTTCTGCGCGACGTGCGCCCACTTGGTCATGCTTTGCCACAACCTCTTGCACAACGTGGTCGCCCCGCGCGTCGACCACTGGTGCCGACCTCCGGCCGAGTACTCCAACCTGAATCTTTCCCAGTGGCGCTCGGTAAGCGAACCCGAGGACGACCGGGGACAACCTCGCCGGTGCGAGCGTTTCGTGCCGCCGCTCTCCGTCCTGACGGTCAACCGCTCCACGCTGCCCTGCGACTCCGTCGTCTACGACGTCTCCTCCTACGGCCGTACCGTCGTCGGCGACTGGAACCTGGCCTGCGAACGCGGATGGCTACTCCCCGCATCGTTCGCCGCCTACATGTGGGGCGCGGCGCTCGGAGCCCTGGTCGCCGGTCACGTCGCCGACAAGGTGGGTCGCCGACCGGTCACCCTAGTCGCGACGCTCGGCCTCCTAGGTTGCGGCATGGGCGTCTGTTTCGCCGACACTTTCCCGACGTTTGCCGCGCTCCGCTTCGGCGTGGCCGCCTTCGTCTGCGGCGTCCAGGTGACCACGTACGTCCTCCTGTTCGAGGTGACCGCTCGGGCCAGGCGCACATTGTACTGCGTCGTGGCGACGGGCGTCGGGCTGACCCTCGGTCCGGTCTTCGTGTACGCCCTGACCGAGCTGAGTCGCTCCTGGGTGGCGACGCAGGCGATCGTCATGCTGCCCACGTCCCTGCTAGGCCTCGCGGTCGTCTACGCGACCGAGGAGTCTCCGCGGTGGCTGCTCGCGACGGTCGACGTGTCGCGCGCCGACAACGCCGTGCTCCTGGCGGCGAGGCTTAGACACGGCGGCTGCCTGCGCGACGCGCTCGCAGACTGGCGTTTGCAGACCTCGCAGGCTCGGCCGAACGCCATCCCGAAGGCCGCAAACCAAGAGACGCCCCAGGAAAGCGGCTGCTGCCAGACGCTTCGGTCGCGTCTCCTACGTCCTGTCGTCGCCGTCCTCTATTGGTGCTGGTTCATCGCGCTGCTCTCGTACTACAGCCACGCCATGATGCGAGCCCGGTTCGGCGGCGGCAGCGCGGACGTCTTCTGGCTCAACCTCACAGCGGTCGCGCTCCAGATGCCCGGGTCGGTAGCCACGTACCTCTCCATGCGACGTCTGGGTCGCAGGTCCACCCTGTGGCTTCTGCTGTGCCTGCTGAGCCTCGTGTCTGGAATGGACGCCGTCATGCTGGCGGTGCGCGGATACCGGCACCGTGCCGTCCTCTTCCTGTACGCCCTGACGGGAGTGCTGGTCAACCAGTTCGTCATGCTCCTGTTCGCGTACAGCGTGGAGGTCTTCCCCACCGCCACCCGCGGAGTGGCCGTGTCCGGGGCCGACTTCTGCGGTCGGCTGGGCGCGGCATCTGCGCCGGCACTGAGCCGTCTCCTCGGTGTCGCCGGTCTCGGAGGAGGCGCCGTGCCCGAGATGGCACTGTTAAGCCTAATGGCGGCGCTCGCGGGTCTCGGTGCCCTGTCGCTGCCGGACACCGTGTCTCTCGCGATGTTGGAACGCCTGGAGGAAGACTCTTGCGCCGGCAAGCGTTTGCTGCGTCCACCTCCCGCCCTCACCAAGGCTCCGACGCTCGGTGCTGGCTGAGGCGTTGCGATTGCAGCAACCGTGCACAGAGCCGTCAAGTCAGCCAGGACGTCGCCACGGCTTCTTCTGCACCGTTGCGAATGGACGAATGGGGGCGCCGGGAGCAGAACTTTGTCCCGACATGCAGCCAGACTCGACGTCGACAGCTCGAGATGGACATTAGTACAGTTTCATTGTTAGGGTGGGGGCTCCGGATATATTTATTAGCGACACTTGCTGCGCACGAACAATAGAAGATTATTAGAATTTATTTAGTGTTTCTGACGAAAAAATAAAGGTGCTTTTTAGTGACTTCTGCCTTTTCATTCTAACGACGTAAAACCACTTCAATCGTCACTTTCTGTGAGCGTAGAGGTACTAATGCTCGATCAATTTTCCAATGATGCGATCACGAAATCTATGGGCAAGCTTGTATGCAATGTTAATCGCTTTTATGCATAAGCATTTCATATGTATGGCGATATCCTCGCGAAAAACGAGCAGCCTTAAATTTTGTAGCGAAGCTGTCGGCATCTAGTTAATCGGCATTTCTGGCGTTCCGCTCGCCTCGCAAAAAATGCGGACCAGTATCGAAGAAGGTGCGAAGAAGCGGGAAGCACACGGTATGCTGCTTCTCCAAGAGGTATTACATGGCGTCATCGGGTGACATCACGTGTGGATTACGTCAGGGGGCGACGTCACGCATGAAGCGGTTTAGGTCATCACTTAAAGCGGTTACGTGTCGTTGACGTCCTCGTGTAAGAACGTTCGACGCGATTTCATCCCGCAACCCTTAACGTTATGGCTTCGAAAGTTTACTATTGCCCCCCTCACAGTAAACGAAGCCGTGACTGCGCGTGCGTAAAATCGGAAGACGACAACGATTATAACGAATGTCATGCAACCATGCAACTGTGATGTTTTGTAAACACGCTGTGGAGTACAAATAATCATGTAAATGACTGGGCGTTGAAGAATTATTTACGCGATAGCGTTAAAGAGCTCGTTTCGCAGAATTTTCCAGAGTCGGTGACGGTGGCCGCGTCGTTGGTTATGAGCGAAAAAGCATGTTGTCCGTGACAGAAAAATCGAGAAAGATGCAAATGAAATAAATGCAATAAATGCAAAATAAATAAATGATAGAAATCTTCGGGTTCGAATGAGAATCAAACCCAGACCGTCTGCGTGGCAAGCATGTGTTCTACCACAGAGCCACGATATTTCGTGAAACTGCTTCGTAAAGAAACACTATATGAATGTCATGTAATGGAAGGAGTCTCCTTAATGCATACAATATTGCGTGGCAGAAGCGTAGGTTTGCGCCGGGCGTCAAAACATGTGAATGGCGTAGTAGGCACTTCACAACTGTACTTGCAGTAGGCACTCTGGAATACTTTGAAACGGCCAGTGTTACGCGCACAGTCGTTCGTTTACTTATACGGCACGGCTGAGGCATGCACCGAGAACCGAAGCTGGGCTAGCAACGAAGAAGGCGATGCGCACGGGGATCGCGATCTACTCTTGCAGGCAAAGCTCAAGCGTCCTCCAAGTTTTTCCGAATTATTCTGGAGCCTCCTTTCCCGTGGCTTTCCTCGTAGCTCGGCGTGCAGATTTAAAAGCGTTAAAACTCTTCGCCGCACCAGTGCCAATCCCTGGAGCGCGTGGAACGTCACGTTTAATTTTTTTGTTTATCTTTTGGCGCGTGGAACGTCACGCTTAAATTTTGTGTTCATCTTTTATATCCTCTTCGAAGGAATAGCTGGTTGTTTTGTGTGTTACTGAAACGGTCTGCTTCCGAATTAAACAGGTTTAACGGGACCACGTGACGCCTAAAAGAGCGCTATCGAGGTGCGCTCGTTAATCGTGGTCGATGTTTGTTTGAATAAAATGCGTTAACCACAAAAGCGAGGGGAAAGGCAGCGGAGAAAGGGGAGGGGGGTCGAGGTGAGGGCGTCTACATTTCAACGCCCCCCACTGGAAAGCGGTTAAAAAGAAAGCCCACAAGGGAGACCATTTTAATTAGGCAGACGACCTTGCAGCTACGAAGACAGCTAAGCAAAAAAAAGGGAACAAAAAGATGGGTCTGTAGGTCTGTGAAGTGTCTACAAGTAAGCAAAAAAAAAATTAAAAAAAAAACGTGAACGTCAATAAGTCTAAAACTTGGGCATGTTGGTAGAACATGATGCCTCCCTCCTTCCTCCCCCTCCGCCCCCCCCCATCCCCCCCATAAAAAAAACAAACAGAAAAGCCAGCGCTCATTCACGAAGCTGTGGTGGCGTGCTTCTTTCTTGTCTGCATCGTGGTTTTATTCTGACTTTTTTTGTGTACGTGTGTCTTAAGCCCGAACATGTTTCGAGCCCCCCACTTATTATTTGTACTTTGTTTTTGCTTTTCTTTTATTTTATTGGAAGAAACGACACGCAGGTTGGCTGAGTGGCATTGATGGAGCCTGAGAACGAAAAGTGAGTGCGAGGTTGTCAAAACTTTTCCAATCAGACGATCGCTTCCCGCCAGCCTGTTGCGGACTCAAAAGAAGCTTGTACGAAAAAACAAAACAAAACGAAACGAAAGGATATTGAAATAACAAAATGAGAAAATGCTCATCATCCAAAAAGGGGGTCTATACGATGCGATCCCTCCAGGCCTAATGAACTTAAATGAGACTCTCCTCTCCCTCTCCTTCTCTCCTCTCCAGGGCACGCCTGATTGGGAAACACGGAGCGGCATTTGAAACGCGCTCGCGCGCGGTTTTGGCGCGTGTTACACGCGCAGTAGTTGAAACCGGTTGTACGGAAATCAAAATAAACGCAGGACAAATCGCCGAACTCATTAGAGTGCGACTGATGAGCTAGGAGGAAATAAGTCCCTGCTTTCTCCTTTATTTCTATTGCACAAAGATGTAGACACACAGACACAGCAGCGAGTCTAATGTGTCTGCTGCGTACACAGCAGACACAGTACACAGGTCTACTGTAACGCTGCGTTTCCGTGCTCTCTCCGTTACTTCTGTTGCACAAATATGTAGGTCCACAGACACAGCAGCGTGTCTACAGTGTCAGTAGTGGACACAGTACTGCGTACTGCATTCACTACTGGCACGGTAGATTGGCTGCTGTGCCTCTGCTGTGTCAGTAGTGGACACAGCACTGCATACTGTGTCTGCTGCGTACACAGTAGACACCATAGACACAGTTCACAGTAGACATAGTAGACACAGGACTGCGTGCTGTGTCTACTGTAACGCTGCGTTTCGCATAGAACGTGTGCGTATAGCTTCTGCTCATGCGCACTGCGCGAAACGAGGCGTTCTCACGTACGCAACTGCGTTACGGATGCTACGCACGCAGTAATAAAACTCGCGAATATCTCGATTTTTGGGACTGTGTGCTACGAGTCATTACTGCTCCGTCGCAGAGATGGAAGCAGATGCGTAACATCTAATACGGACATGTCGAGGCTTAGAATCGGAACGCTCCCGTCTACTACTACAAACCAGCCTGCGCTACAGAATAAAGACCAGCTCTGACCAATGGATACAAGATAACGGATTCCACAAAGCACTTTCAGTTCATACACAACACAGGGCTTGCAGCCCACATCTAGTACACACACACACAGTACTATGACTTAAGGACAATTCTTCACCGCAGTAAACAAAAAAAAGGTCAAATAAACACACCCCGTCTTTAATTTCGTTTATTGCTTAGAAATACGATGAAAGAAAAAGTGAAACAGAAATAATAAAGCCAGTTTTTAAGTGCTCTATCATGATGGTTCATTAAGAATAATAGGGTTGATAACGAAAACTACTTATTTTGATAGATTTAAAATCTAGAATAAATTAAGACTTCCTACAATCGTATACGTGTACCAGCTCGATTCTTCGCCAGTCCCAGTTCCCTTTGAGTGGGCGGGTGTCAACACACCATTGTTATAATCATTATTATCGTCATGTGGATGCACATATCGCAGCAGTATCGTGAATAGCACTTCAATGAGTGAGGCAATATTCAACAATCCGTCTGGCATTGTGAGCTCTTTCCAGTAGCTATGACATCAATAATATCATTAATAAAAGGTAATGCAAGGATCACGCTAAGAAGGCTGCTACGGGGGCTCGTTGGTACGACTTCATCTTACAATCGCACTGTGCCTGGTGTCTCTCGTGCCAGCGACCCTCTCAGTACCCTGGTAGCGCATTTTAAGAAGAAGCAAGCCCCACGCAAGAATAATTTATTAAGGCGAAATCCTTAGATGCCTTATCAAACGCGAAAATTCACGGTCAGCGTGGGCGGCTCGACACGAGTGACGCAATAAATCACCATCATGTCATCACGTTACCATATGACGTCGTCATGACGTCACAGATCGCCAAACCTTTTTAAGGCATCACGACGTCATCATAGCGTCACACTATGTGACTTCACATGAGGACATCATCCCCTGATATCGTCGTTTGGTCAAAGATGGGCCGATCCCGGAGGCACTGTAAAACCCCGTGAGGTGTAGAAAGCTTGCGATGCCTGCGGTCCCGGAGGCAGTGCAAAACCACGTAACGTGCAGAAAGCGTTCGGAGGGGGGCAGAAGAAGATCGATCAATATATCGACTGAGAAGAAAAAAAAAACAAGAGGAAGATTGCTTTCGCCTTCGAGTCTTCTTAGTAGAATGCACAAGGGACCCTGTGAACATTATTAAGGTACTCCGCTGGACACATTCAAACAGAAAAGGAAAGAAAAGCAACAAAAAAGCGAGTCCATTTTAAGCGGTCAAGCACCGATACTGTTCGAAGTAATAACACAGTCTCCTTTCGCTTTCAATATGAGCACCCTCCCTGCGAAGACCCCGACGTATAACATTCCTTCCTTTTCCGTTACGTAAAGACAGTATATGTAAGAAAAGGACGTTCTTTTGTGTAGTGTAGGGCCGCCTCGAAATTCGCACAGCGATGCCGGCAACCGCGCCGTTATAGGCTTTATTGCGAAAGCAAAAGAGAGATAAACAAGTTTTTACCCTGTTATTCGTAGCGCAATATACCCTACCATAGCCTTTATTTTATTCTTTTTTTTCTTATTGAAAGTTGTAAGTGCGGGTTTCCTCCGCAATACCTTTTCCAACAATGGCGCTATTTGAGTGCGGCGAACGAACTCTTAAGGTTAATATCGCGATACTTCAAATATCTTCCCGCGGAAATGTAAGAATCAAGAAAAGAAAAGTTGACATAGGCACGCGGTTGAAAAAGAAACGATGGCCAGTATTACCGCACGCATTTTTGAAACGCAAGGTACGGAAAGAAAAAAAGCGATGAAAACGATACAGACAACCGATGACGTAGAAAAAGAGAGACCCACGGTATATATGTTCCGCGAATAGTTTCGAAACTCTGGTTCTAACTATTCGAAACTTCGTTTCTAACTATTTCTTGTAAAGGAAAAACGACTCAGATGACGACCCGGTTTCCAGAGAAGCAATAGGAACGCACTCCCAAGATGTAATCGCGCGTTGCGACAACACACAAAACGAACAATGAAAAAATAAACACAACACACAAAAAAACACGAAACGTTCTTTTCATATTGGTACATTCATAGCTCACGGGGTTAGAAGAAAAAGAAAAGAGCACCGCAAACTACTACTTTAGTGCGACATCCTTGGTCTAAAATAGTGGATGGCACAAAACGGAAAGGACTGTAATACAGGCGTGGGATTCTGTTGCGTCGGAGAAGAAAGAAAGAAATAGTTGACTACGTGGAAACGAGCGAAGGCCGAAGATCGCCTATGAAGCGAGCGGAATTCAAGAAACCTCGAAGGAGCAAAAAATAAAAGTCTTGACAATGGTTCGGTGGGGTAGGGCCAATTACAGTTCATAGCGACTCTTAGCATTGGAATTGCATCGCCAAATGGGGCGTTAGCAGAAAGAGGAAAATAAAGAGGGAAAGGGACGCACACTGTAGCGGTAGTCAATAGGAGCGCACAAAAGAATCGGTCCCAGCAGGTCAGACCGAAACGAAAGATGAGATTACGAACGCAGGAACGCGAACTTCTAGCCACGACTCGCGTTTATATATACATACGCAATATGAAAGGCGAGGTCACAATAGGACAATATACTCATACAAAACACACAGAGGGTGAGAAATATGCTCCAGATGGCGCAAAAAGCGAGCGCGAGTAACGCCAAGAAAAGAAATATACATATAAAGCTATAGGTGGTGGCGCATTCCTCCAGATCCTCCAGTCCAGCCTCCGGTAAAAAGAAAAAAAGAAACGCTCCGAAAATAGTTTTCTTGACCCCACCGCCCTCCCCTTTCGACACCACAGAGAGGCTTCCAGAACTTCTTTCTAGGTGGCGCTGGGTTTCCAAACCCTATTTGACTGCGTGCCTCTGCTAAGCTTCTATCGAGAATGAAAAGCGAAGATGGCTTCGCGTTTCAGAGAGAAACGAGTCGACACATTCTGCGCCACGTCCTTTCTTCGGAGTTGGTTCGTTCCTTCGTTAGAGCGGGTGCATTCGCGTTTCTTTCTTTCTTTCTTTCTTTCTTTCTTTCTTTCTTTCTTCTTTCTTTTCTTTCTTTCTTTCTTTCTTTCTTTCTTTCTTTCTTTCTTTCTTTCTTTCTTTCTTTCTTTCTTTCTTTCTTTCTTTCTTTCTTTCTTTCTTTCTTTCTTTCTTTCTTTCTTTCTTTCTTTCTTTCAGATTCCTTTTTGCTTCATTCGTGCTCCAACTTTTTCACACTTCATTCTTTGCACTTCTTTTCATGCCCATTCCGATTCATATATCTACCTTCCCTCTTCCCTCCCTCCCTCTCTCTCTCTCTCTCTCTCACACACACACGCACACACACAGACACACTTTCTGGCAGGGCTGAGGCCAATTTCTGCGAATATGCGTGACAATTTTTCGCTATGCGGGCGCTATATTGGAGCGGGGCGCCAGTCCACAGGGAAGAATTACTGCGACAGTTCGAAATGCGACGGGTCCGGTTAGAAGTCACCCGAAACGAGCGAGCGGGAGTCTTTTTGAAGGCACATGCCACAACGCAATATCGGATAATGCGCTTCGCCATGGCGTCTAAGTTTGTCGCGAGTCGAAAACGAGACTCCCCCCCCCCCTTCTTTCTCTCTTTCTCTCTCACTCTCGCCTGCTCGCTCTAGAAAATGAGCGTGCGAAGCAATGTAAGGCACACGAGAGAAACATAAAACAAACTGAACGTAAATGGGGTAAGCTAGGTCGGCTGGCGCGAGGTGCAATTTTTTACACGCTGTCAGTTTATTTTGGAATTGTGGTCGCTGTTATTGCTCGGAAAGCCGACCGCTAAAGCAATCAAACGCGTTGCCCTCATTTGGTCAGAGTTTATGCAATAAAGTGTAAACATTATAATACGAGCACCGCTATAAAAAACAAAGAAAGAAGAAAGCGACCCTAATGCAAGACTGGGGAGTCTGAGAGTGGCACTCGCACTGACAGTGTTGGCAAACTTGTGTTCAACTGTGACCCATCTTCTTTTTCTTCTCAGTCGATGCATTTAACCTTGCACCCCACCCACCGAAAGCCTTGTGCACCTAACATGGTTTCGCACTGCCTCCATGGCAGGATCGCAAGCATTGCAAGCTTTCTGCCCATCACCTGATATTGCACTGCCTCCGGGATCGGCACACCTTTGAGCATGCGATAATTTCGTGCGATGATGTCATCACGTGACGCCATCTTATGTGACGACATAGTGACGCCACAAACTTTTGAAGTCTGTGACGTCATTACGACGTTGTCAAGCCGTAATCACTAATCATGTTACTGTTTGCTCCGTTCGTGTAGACGCGGCAGGTCACTTTTCTCATTTTATCTATCTATCTATCTATCTATCTATCTATCTATCTATCTATCTATCTATCTATCTATCTATCTATCTATCTATCTATCTATCTATCTATCTATCTATCTATCTATCTATCTATCTATCTATCTATCTATCTATCTATCTATCTATCTATCTATCTATCTATCTATCTATCTATCTATCTATCTATCTATCTATCTATCTATCTATCTATCTATCTATCTATCTATCTATCTATCTATCTATCTATCTATCTATCTATCTATCTATCTATCTATCATCTATCTATCTATCTATCTATCTATCTATCTATCTATCTATCTATCTATCTATCTATCTATCTATCTATCAACACGTCCTCTTTTTTTAAAAGATTAAGGTCGATGATTGGCGCACGAGTGAGCGAAAGGGAAGGCTCTCTACAGAAACGTTTTTAGACCCAGGTGCTTGACAGTACCAACGAGAGCGTGTCACCGCTTTTTCTTATTTTGGCGCGGCGATCGGTTGTAAGCTCATTCGCGTTTATGGCTGCGCGGTGGCATCTTCGTGGTTCCCAGTCTGCCAGCGGCATCGCGACTACTGCTATATACTTTAGGTCGACTCGTTTCGTGTCACCGTGTTTATGGCCAAGCGTCCCGCATTCAAATTGCGCATTACGCTCACACTGCGTCTTTTTCCCGCGCTTTTTCCCCTCAGTGTACGTTCCCGCGCTTTCTTTCCGGGCGCTCTTGCCGCCGTGGCGAGCACTCGAGCATTCAGTGTCGCTGTGCCTGTCGCGTTAGGAGTAGTCACAAAGGCGTGTGTTTATAGTAACGCTTCGACACAAATGTATCATACAACAAAAAAATTAAATGCATATTTTTATCCCAGGGACTCTTCTGTACCGGTTTCGTAACGGCCTACGATGATATAGACGATATTTCTGGACGAATTCAGCTGGTCTCGGGCAGAGGCTTTACTTAGCTAAGCTCAAACCAGAAGTGGTGCTTACACCGGAAGTAAGCGTAGTACAGACCAGTACAGCAAACCGAAAGTGAATTGGCATTCGAAAGTGTGTTAATTGAGAGACCCTGACCACTGACTTGTAAAGCAGATGCAAAATTGAAAAATCTAAACGTGGCGGGGGGGGGGGGGGTTCTCCCGAGATTTTTTTAATTTGCGTGTGTATATATACATGCACACAAGCAAACGAAAGCACGAACATACATAAAGGGCGTGTTTGACCTTGAAGCTCGCCAACGTCAATTTTCTCGTCACACGTGCATCGTCATAGCAACGGACATGCGCAGCGTCGCTTTGTTCTCCTCTACCGCGCACCCCTCTCCATCGGTCGGCGAGAGCCGCGAGCCGGCGGGCGCGCGCGCTCCTCGAGACCTCAACTCCTGTCACGTGACTCCCGCGTCGGCAACACGAAAAGAAATGTGGACAGTGTGCCGCTGCTTGTCGCGCGGGACACCGCCGCGGCATGCGTTCCATAGAAGTTGCTACTATCGCTCAACAAGCATGGTTGAACCACATTCAACCAAGGCATTTCGTTATCTTGCCCCAGTTTAAGGCGTGCCCAGACGCAGTTGAAGAAGCTGCGTAAATCCAAATACACAATTGATTTCTAGCATTGATTCCGAACTACACGTCTAATAAGGACCATCCTGAACGGTAGTCGAATTCACGACCTCGTTGCAGAGCAGTCAAAGGCCGCTTCTACAAAGTGATCAAACTAGGTCATCCAAGTCATCGAACCGTGATCTATCTGTAGCACACCGCAACGATATTGAGTCACTCCCGAAAGCTATCTCCTTCTAAACACACAGAAAGAATCTCATACAGCGTTCTGAGGAGGTGGCATCATTTATACTGCGTACGAAAAGGCCGAATCGGACGCGGTTTGCTGGATTAAAGTTTGCGGCGACGCACACAGCATAGCCTCCACTTGGGCATTATACCGAGAGCCAAGTTTAGAAAAAAAAGTAAAGAGGACAGACGGAAGTAAGCATGAAGCCGAACGGAAGTTCCGTCATGGTTGAAACTTATATATAACGCTGTAGTCGCGCTCTGTTTGATGCGTAAACCCGGGAAAGAAATATTACGACAAAGAAATTGCAAATCCCAGGTTCCGGACCAAAAAAGCAAAAAAAAAAAAAAGACACGAGAGCTAGCTCTCTATTCGTCACGCATCGCCGGAAAGAGCTTGCGGTCCGTTTGGTTCGAGAGACTTGTCGAGTCGGAAGCGAGGCAGAAATGTGCTAAAGGCCTCGAATTGACGCTCCGCGCTCATACTCGGAGGGAAAAAGAAAATCGTTCGGGAAGTGAGGATCAAAATGAGACGAAGCGAATATCGAGTAGTTAAACGTAAGTAAAGAAAAGCTCCAGCAGAGATAAATCACGTTTGAAAAGGAGCGACGTGAAATGAGAACGAAGGACGGGTGCTTCTATGAGTGATGAAAAGAAACAATAGATAGATAGATAGATAGATAGATAGATAGATAGATAGATAGATAGATAGATAGATAGATAGATAGATAGATAGATAGATAGATAGATAGATAGATAGATAGATAGATAGATAGATAGATAGATAGATAGATAGATAGATAGATAGATAGATAGATAGATAGATAGATAGATATAGCCGATGAATGAAAGGAGAAAGAAATAGCAAGAGGGGGAAAAAGGAATAAGGAAAATCACACCATCTCCCGCTAAAGGGGCCTCTGAGGCGATGCGAAGCAACGTTTCAGCATGCAGAGCCCGCGTTTCAGAGGGGGAGTGGAGAGGTGAAGTGGAGAGGGAAAGGGGAGAGGGGGAAGGTGAAGGGGAGAGGGAAAGTGGATACGGGGAAGGGGAAGTAGAGAGGGGTAGATGGGAAGTGGAGAGGGGGGGAGTGGAGAGGAGGTGTGCGGAGAGGGCTCGCGCATGCGCAGTAACGATGGTCACGCCGCACACCCACCACCGGATTGAACTCCGCTATAAGATGCTTCACATCTAAAAAAAACGAAGTTAACGCTCTATGGAGGCAGTCATACAACGCCGAAAGCAGAGACTGAGTATTAAGAGGCCAACGTGTCTAACAGCAAAAACGCGAAGCGCGTGTTCCCCCTGGACGCTATGGGATTGCGGGTAGATGGAATATATAGGTCGCCGAGTATAGGCCAAAAAGCAGTCGTGTAGCACGGCGGTGAAAAGCTAATGCATCCCAGTTTGGAGCAGCCGGCTGAAAGAGTGTGGGAGGAAGAGGCGAAATCAAATCTACACCGAATGCGGAGCGCCGGCGCGTGATGCGAGCGGGTCGTTATTGGATAAGGCCGCATTATGCAATAAATCGCATAATACGGGGGGATCCGGGCGTGTGCCAGGAAGAGCAGAGGCGGATGAAGTGTGTTAGCGTAGTGTGCAAAGCCATGTATATCCAGGACGAGGGAGATCTGAATTCGAGAAATTGGTTTGCTCGTTCACAAACATAGATTTATCGAGCGAGTTAGTGAGCGACTGGGAGTTAGTGACTCACTGAGTTAGTGACCGACTGAGTGAGTTAGTGACGGACTGAATTAGTGACTGTTGAGTGAGCGACTGAGACAAAGCAAGCAATGACAGAACTGTTAATCAAGCCAAACCAATTGTCAGTGCATAGGACTGAGCAAAGTAATTTTCTTTTCGTCACACCCTTCGCTATCTTATCTTCATTTATCACAAGGCTCATGGCAAATATGCTATGACCTAAAGGAACGCTATGTAGTACATGCAATATCATATTCTGTTTTTGTTGTTTTTTAAGCTTTTGCTGGAAATGATAGCGTAGCCGTTAAAAATGTACGAACGTACGTCAACGTAACGATTATAGCCAAACTGCAGAAACCTATTTTATCAGAAAATGCCGAGGGAGTGTTCATAGTGCTTCGGTGCCGAAACATCATCGCTCTAACCTAAAGCTAATAGTAATATTTATATTAAATGCGAAGCATTTCTTAGCGAACCTCAGGCACTTTGGTCGTTTCTATCTACGTATCTATCTATCTATCTATCTATCTAGCCGCCTACGTCTAGGCGCTCTCCAGGTCGTCTCCATAACTTGTAGTATACCAAAATCGGCATAGCAGGGGATCAGTGTACGACGGACACGATCCACTGGTCATGACATGAATAACTCAAAATACCTGTCGCGCACGTCACGAAACCCTTTCTCTCAGTCACGTGTGGCACACACCCGCATACCAGAGTTCCTGTTTTGCGGGTATGTGCCACAGGTGATACAACACAGGAACCGCGAACACACACACACACAGACACGCTAGGAAAGCGATAATAATAATTGTTGGGGTTTTATGTCGCAAAACCGGGATATGATTATGAGAGACACCGTAGCGAAGGTCTTCGGAAATTTTGACCATCTGGTATTCTTTAACGGGTACCGAGATCGCACAGTACACGGGCATCTAGCATTTTGCCTGCATCGAAATTCGACCACCGCGGCCGGAATCGAACCCGCGACCTTTGGGTCAGCAGCCGAGCACCGTAACCGCTACACCACCGCGGCGCACGCAAGGAAAGTGAGGAAGCTGAAAACAGAACAGCCCAGGAAGACGCTCAACTACCATCCAATCGTCCACGTGGTCCGCAACGTGGACCACGTGGATTACGCAAAAACCGGCATCAATGGTTCCTACAATAAATCTGCCAAGAGAACCAGGCCCCTCGTCATTACCGGTGACTTCAACATTGTTTTATCAAGACCCATTAACGCCTGGTCCTTATACTGCGTGAAAGACGGCTAGGATGTGGACAGGGCATCAAAAGACCTCGGTGCCGCGTCCAGGACATGAGGCATCAGATGATTTCATCGTACGAGGCATCCAGGATTTCACCAGCTGTAATATACCTCGCAACTTCACTGCACTTAGACCCCTCGTAGCCGCGATCACGAACGGATCCGAATAACAAGTCCGGTCCGGCTGCTGCGGCTCACTGATCACGGTAATGATGACCTGTTCAAGAACTGTCAAGAACTCCTTCCAACAGGGGCGTAGCCAAGGGAGGGGGGGTTGGGGAGGTTCAACCCCCCCCCCCCGACCCCACCGCCCCCCCGCCCCGAAAATTTTCAATTTTGATTACTCATATATACACGCACGCATACAAACGCACGCACGAACGTCGCATAAGGTATGTTAACCCCCCCCCCCCCCGAAAAAAATTTCTGGCTACGCCCCTGCCTTCACACATCCACACGGGTTCGTGCATGCGTGCGTGATGTCGTTCTCCGTGCGCGCGTGCGTTCTCCGTCATAACAGACAAGTATAAGCAAACAACGGTAACAACTGCCACTGTGACTGTAACGTACGTGCAGCTTATGGTGCGAGTAAGGCCTGTACTGCGCATCTGTATTCCTTCTTTGTCTTGTTCGGATTCGCGCTATCCAGTATGACGAATATAAGCACTACATGTCAGCTAAAACGTCTGGTGTTGGTAACACCCACGTTGCTGTTGGCATCGTTACGCAACTGTAAACAACTGGTTATATAATACGTATGACCTCTTCAACACATGAGGTGCGCTATACACTACCATATTTCTGTAGCGCCATTCCGTAACGTTTCGATCAATGTGAAAAATTACGCCACAGTCACCATCCCGCGCATGCTTCGCATAACATCGATTTCCCACGGTACGTGGGATCTGCCGAATTTTATACAAAGACGCGCTGTTGGGCGACATAATAATTAAGTCATCCTGAAGCGGTGGTGCGCGAAAACGCACTAACACAAGAAAGCGCTGTATTCGTGTTTCTTCTTGTGTTGGTTTTGCGCACCACCGCATGAACAGTGTTATGTATTGGAAACGATGAGACAAAACTGCTACTGACAGCGATTCGATCGTTCCGAAAGGACCCGTGGTTTTCTTGAGGGTATCGCCGCGCTGGCGGCCGCCCCTAAAGACTACCACGAACCACAACGGACAGATTGGCTTGTCGGGGCTAGCTCGTGACGTCACCAGAGGGATCTGGTCGTTGTGGCCTTCCTCTACGGTGTGCTGCTTCCCTTGAAGTCGTTGGACCACGCCTTCTTTCTTTTTTTAACACTAAACGGGCTAGGGCCAATCTTTCGATGATATTTGAATGATTTTTGTCTCAAACAGAATTTCACTGATTTTGTGTACAGATGCACTTTCCGTGACCAGCAAATAAGTAGGACCAAGTCGTTCTAATTTTCCTTGATTTGAATGGATGTTCGGGCCCTTCGACTTCAATGTATTCAAATCAACTTCATACTTTTTTTTAAAAGCAGGTGATCTACGTCGTTCGCAAACAATACAAAAAATGCAAGGCACGTGGAAAACGAGTCCATCGCGAATGCGATTCCCCTTTGGGGCTTCCCTGTCTCCCGAAAGGGACGACGCTGTGTGTTCGGTTTGACAGGTCTTTGCCCAGAAGCACCGCGTTCCCTTGTTATTTATTTCACACTTACACCCGTTGTCCAGCGGGAAAAGAATATATACAAGGGGCTGGGCGAGTCGGACACGGGTCTGCATACATAAGACAAAACACTTTCACCCTCCCCATTCCCGTTTTTTCTCTCGGCATCGAATTCCCCCGGGAGAACGCGAGAGAAAAAGCTACGAGCTTGTTTACAATTCGTGCACGCACGAAGGCCCACGCACACACATAGGTGGACATATCCTCGCTTTACGGCCCAATAAACGCGACCGTAAAAGGGAAGGAAACAAAAAAGGGAACGCGAATGTGTCACGCCGCGCCTTTCGACGCGATAAGCTCTCTTTCCTGGAACGGCCAAAAACTGCCAAGGTGTCAACGTTCCGGACCGACAAGAAAGAGACACGGCCCTGCGGGCACGTCCATTGCAAAAAAAGGCGCCTCGTTCGCTCAAGCCTGGGAAGAACCAGCCAAGTCAAGCCTAGCCAAGCACGGTGGAGACTATAGCCCGGTAAAAAGCCAAGCCAAGCATGGGTACACTTTCGACGAGAGGCCACTTCGCATGTTGAGAGTTGGACCCCTCTTTTTCACTAGCAGCTTCTGTCTAGCTGTCCATTGGGTTCGTCTTTTTGTGTTTTCGTTTAGTGCGTGCCACTTTCCCGTGGCGTGCTTCGCAATGGCCACCCACGTTAGCTGGGAAAGTGCAGAAGGGACCCGTAGGGAAAAGAGATGAGGAAAAAGTAGGGAAGCGTTGGCGGAATATAATAAAAAAAAGATCGTTTGTCTGAAAGCACCGGAAGCCAAGGCCAACACCTTCGTCTTTTTCCCGCCCGTTTTGGCCATCCTTGTTCTTTCAGCGCCCACTTAGCTTTCGACTTGAGAAGGGAACGAAAAGAAAAATAGGGAACGTGATTTGCTTTTCGAAAGTGGCCTTCTCCTGGCATCCTCGAAGCCGTGCCCTGCGTGCTATTCCCTTTTTTTCCTTTTATTTGTATCTCCAGTCACGGTGCACGGTGCTCCCCATTTGCGCAGGCACAACACAAAGGGAGAACGGTTCCCCAAGAGGGAACGAAGGGAGAGAGTGTGAAAAAACAACTAGGGAAAAAGAGGGATGAAGAAGGGATGGGAGCGGTGAGTGGCTTTTTCAATCTCGCCAACACCCTAGCACCCTGACGCTGTAGCTCTCCCTGCTTCTCATTCGGGTTTCCCGATTGAACGCTGACCGGCTAGGCGTAGGGACAGAACGCCTCGGGGCTCGCAACGGCAGTCAGAGGTCCCGCCACTCTTAACGCGTCCTTTAAACGCGGTAAAGGCAAGTGGTAAGACTAAGACGTAGAGTGGGGAAGAGGTCGCGGACGGTGGGGACGTGCGTTGCGTCGAAGAGCACTTAGGGAACCTTCGCGCGTGGCCTACCGCAATAGACAAATGCGAGTGGCGGAGAATAAACGAACTAAGAACTGTGTTAGGGTAGAGTAGGAGAGAGAGAAATGGAAGGAGGGAAAAATTAGGGACATCAGCATGACGAGCGAAGGGGTTTGCTACCCTGACACTGGAGTTAAGAAATATATATAAAAAGAGGGAAAGGCTGGGAGGCCTACCAGAATTGTAACAACCGGCCTGCTACCCCACACGGAGGAGATATGGAAAGAGGAGTAAGGGAATAGAGAGAAGAATACGGAGAGAGAGAGAGAGAGTAATCACTGCATGCATACCGAAGCAAACACAGCGAAGCTATAAATATCACGGTTTCCAGGCTATACAGTAAGCACTGTATCTACAAGCTTGCACAGCGGCGCACTGTTTGGCTGAAGGCGGAAATCGCTATTTGAGGAATCACTAGTTGTAGACGTAGTTTAATCGATGTGAAATACAATATTCTCGCGCAATAAGATCAACACACATTAGCGTACACTCTGATAGGCAGTTTTAGTTTTGCTTCATAGATAACGAAAGTGAAAACGCAATTTACGAGCAGCGTACTGTGACAGACACGCTGCAGGCTTCTCTTGTTTCTTTATCTGCTTGCGTTACCAACGCAGAATCTACCGAGCATGCAAAACGAGTCTACCAATTGAAGATGCAGAAACTGACGCTGAGAAACGAAATACTGGCGCTCACAGACAAACGATGCCCAAGCACAGCCCGTGTTCAGTCCGTCAACCAGTGTGCGAATAGAGGTCAGAACAGCGCAGAAACAAGCCATAAATGTCAGCAGGGTGCCAGAGCACCGACAAAACAACAACAACCACAAAGCAAAGACCCAAGCAAACACCACAAGTCTCCAGCAGGAATTCTTGGCGGTGTTTAGAAAAACCTTACAGACGGGAAATAAAGAGCGCGTACGTATGTATATAGATCCTGATTCGCTGGAACGCCAGCGATAGCGTTTGCTCTGGTTTTCACATTGAGGCCAATGTTTACTTATCTCGTGAAAAAAAGGACAATTTTTCATGGAAGTGCAGTCAGAGGGGATCAGAAACACGGTGACTCGATTGTAGAAAGAAGGCGGTCGGTCGAGGATGGTTTATGCTTCACGACGCGCCGCACACAAACTGGCCGTTATCGAAAAACAAGTAAGTAAACAGATAAACTGTTGGTGCGCTGGCGAAGTGGTCTCTCCATCGGTTTTGGAAAATCGATTTTTCTTTGTCATCTTTTGCCTCGTCTTTTCTTATCTTTTTTTTCTTTCTCTCTCTCTCTCTTGCACGCACTCCTTATCGCCCTCTGACAGAAAAATATACTTTTCGAAAGTTCGGTTATCTGTCGTCGTTTAGTCGGAAAGTGCAGCTAAGTCCCCGCAGCACAAAATCGTCGACAGCTTTTCTTCGTTTATTATTATTTTTTACTGGTGCATTTATACCACATACCGTATAGCTGGCGACCGGTCGTCGCTTTCGGAGATCAGAGCAATCGCTCTCGCGCAGTAGTCGACGACAGCTATTTTCTTCATTGACGCTGAAGTGTGTCGATAAGAGGGGGGGAGGGGAGAGGGGTCATGGAGATTGATGGGAAGAAATCGCTCCGAAGAGGACGCCGTTTTATTGACCTAAAAAGCGCTGTTGCTCGCCACGCGGAATAAGCGAAGGCGAGGTTCCCCTACCTTTCTTTTACTCTCTCTCTCATATATATATATATATATATATATATATATATATATATATATATATATATATATATATATATATATATATATATATATATATATATATATATATATATATATATATTGTACCGGTGCGCATCGGCGCCCGCTCTGTGCCAGCGAGAGTGAAGACGATGACGTTCGTGTGTTGCGCGCTCTGTCTGTTTTCTGTGCTGACGCTGTCTCGCATTTGTGACCCTTGTGCAAGGCGCCGTGCCGAACCTCTTTAGAAGAACCCGCCTGTTGCATTTGGTGGAGCTGCTGGGTAGTTCCCCTCCTCGTCCTGGAGCTCCGCAACCGCACCTTACATCTGCCTCCGCAATGACCGAGGACACCGTTCCCTCTCCAGCCCCACCTACACCCACGTCGGTCATGTGTGCTGGGGTGTTTCTTCAACGTGACCCTCCGATGTTCAGCGGCACTGACGAAATGGATGTTGAAGACTGGCTGGTAGAGTTTGAGCGCGTGAGCGGTCCGAACAAATGGGATGAAAGTGGAAAGTTGACGCACGTCAGCTTTTACCTGACTGATGTGGCCAAGCTATGGTACTTCAACCATGAAGCCGATTTCACCACCTGGTCGGCTTTCAAAGAGAAGCTCACTTCGTTCTTCGGTAGGCCAGGCGTGCGAAAGCTTCGCGCCGAACACCGCCTGCGTGCCAGAGCCCAAAAAAACGGTGAGACCTTCACCAGCTATATTGAGGACGTCATCGACCTCTGTAAGCGGGTGAATGTGTCAATGGCAGAATCTGACAAAATAAGGCACATTCTGAAGGCATAGATGACGATGCGTTCCATATGCTAGTAGCCAAGTGCCCTCAGACAGTAACGCAAGTCATTGAACTATGCCAAAGCTTTGATGAGCTGCGTAAAGAGCGCCTTTCTACCCGTCGCGCCGGAATTCCGACAGCGGAACTCTCAGCCTTGGAAACTAGAAGCACTGGCGCTGAATATTCCGCCTTGCTGCCACAAATTAAGCAGTACGTTCGTGAGGAAGTGGCTCGCCAGCTCTCCCTTGTGGCATGTGTCAACGAGAGCCCCACGGCGCTGGATCACTCGCTCCGCCGGGTCATTCAGAGTCAAGTTGCTGAGGCTCTCCCACCTCCGGTTCCAACAACGCAAGTTGCGGCGCCTCTCACTTACGCTGAAGCCGTTACCCATTCATATGCTCGACCGACGCCAGTACCATCCGGCTCAGTCACCAACTTCTACTCGTCGCCACGCCCTGTCCGCCCGGTACGCCCTGTTCACGCACCACCCTTCTCGCCTCCCGGACCTTCTCACAACCCCTGGCGTACTCCAGACAACAGGCCTATCTGCTATGCCTGCGGTATTCCTGGCCATGTTGCACGCCACTGTCGTCGCCGCGGTCTGCATTCGCATGATGACGCCACCAACCTCGGCTACATGCCACAGCAACCAGCACGCCGTACCCCTGCTGACTCATCGGACACTTATTCGCACCGTGCCACTTTCGCCTCCCGTCGATCTCCTTCTCCCCGGCGCCGCTCCATTTCTCCCATGCTCCGCCGTTCCAACTCTGCTCAGGAGGAAAACTAAGAGCCGCAGTTCCTGAGGCAAGAACTGCGCCTTCGTCGAAAATTTCAAGGCCTCATCTTTCGCCCCCTAACGAAATCGCAGTTTTTATAGACGGTGTCGCGACCAACGCTCTTGTTGACACAGGAGCTGCCGTTTGTGTTATCAGTGAACTATTATGCCGCAAGCTCAAGAAAGTGACGATACCGGTTTCTGACCTTCTATTACGGACGGCGAGCTCACAGCACGTTAAGCCTTCGGCCGCGTGCACAGCACGTGTTTTCATCAACGACGCATTCTATATTGTCGAATTTGTTGTCCTCTCGCATGCGTCGCATGACGTCATCCTCGGCTGGGACTTCCTTTCCGCACACCATGCTGTCGTTGACTGCGCTCGTGCTCAACTCGCTCTGTCCCCTTTGGGTACCACTGTCCCGGACTCCCCAAGCCCGTCGCCTAAATTGGTCGTCGCTGCTGAGGTCGTCATTTCGCCGTTCTCCGCCGCCTTAGTGTCCGTTTCCTGTGACTCTGTCTGTGATTCCAGTGCCCTGTTTACACCGTCTGAAGACTGTGCGCGCCGACGAAACCTTGTACTCCCTTTTGCTGTCGTTACACTTGCGAATGGTGCCGGTGCAGTCTACGCTTGCAATCCATTCCCCTGCTCATCAACTCTGTTACAAGGCGAATGCATCGGTCGTCTGGACACTTTTGATGCCATCTTCCCGTTGGATGCACCCTACGATATGGCAGCACTACCGATAAATGCCGTCACTTCCGCCACCGCATCTGCCTCACCTGACCAAGACGCCTTCTTGCGTAGCATCGATAACGCGCTTACGCAAGCTCAGCGCACAAAGGTTGTTCAACTGCTTGAACGCTTTTGTGGTTCATTCGACGTCGGCCAATTATCATTGGGGCGCACGTCTGCGGTTGTTCATCGCATCGCGCCGGTATGTTCAGTCATGCCCTGCGTGTCAACGCCGTAAGCTACCTACTCGCAGCACCACTGGTCCTCTACAACCATTGCCCTGCCCTGCCCGACCATTCGACCGCGTCGGAATTGATCTTTTCGGCCCACTCCCGAACACTCCTGACGGCAACCGCTGGATCATAGTCGCCGTAGACCACCTCACACGGTACGCCGAAACATCTGCGCTACCAGCTGCCACCGCGAAAGATGTCGCCTGGTTCCTTCTTCGTCACCTCATTCTGCGACATGGTGCACCACGTGAATTGCTAAGCGACCGTGGCCGCGTCTTCCTCTCAAACGCAATTGAGGCCCTTCTAAAAGAATGCC
This sequence comes from Rhipicephalus sanguineus, assembly GCF_013339695.2. NCBI lineage: Eukaryota > Metazoa > Arthropoda > Arachnida > Ixodida > Ixodidae > Rhipicephalus > Rhipicephalus sanguineus. Next base: position 37,837,409 of record NC_051186.1, on the reverse strand, counting down.
ACATTGTACACCGCACCGCTTCCGCATACCATCCCCAAACTAACGGCATGACGGAACGCTTCAATCGTACCCTTGCCGACATGCTTGCGATGTACGCGTCGGACGATCATACCAACTGGGACCGAGTACTTCCTTTCGTCACATATGCTTATAACTCTGCGGCCCAAACTACCACCGGCTTCTCTCCCTTCTTTCTCCTGTACGGACGTGAACCTTCATGCTCCATGGACACCATTCTGCCCTACCAACCGGACATTTCTGAAGCCAAACCGATTTCTGAAGCTGCTGCTTACGCAGAAGAATGCCGTCAACTGGCTCGTTCGTTTACTGCGCAAGACCAGTGTCGCCAGAAATCACGCCACGACGCTGCTGCGTCTAGTGCCCATTACTCCCGGGGAGCGCTGGTTTGGCTCTGGGTCCCGTCCACAACTCCAGGCCTCTCCACCAAACTCTTGTCAAGGTACCAAGGCCCTTACCGCGTCTTGGAGCAGACATCTCCCGTGAACTACGTCGTCGAGCCAATCGACTCAACGGCCGATCATCGCTGCCGCGGCCGCGAAACAGTTCACGTGGCGCGGCTCAAACCCTGCTACGACCCGCCTGTAGCATCTTCTCCCTAGGTCGCCAGGTTGGCTCCTTTTGTGCGAGGAGAGATTGTACCGGTGCGCATCGGCGCCCGCTCTGTGCCAGCGAGAGTGAAGACGATGACGTTCGTGTGTTGCGCGCTCTGTCTGTTTTCTGTGCTGACGCTGTCTCGCATTTGTGACCCTTGTGCAAGGCGCCGTGCCGAACCTCTTTAGAAGAACCCGCCTGTTGCAATATATATATATATATATATACCGAGCATGCAAAACGAGTCTACCAATTGAAGATGCAGAAACTGACGCTGAGAAACGAAATACTGGCGCTCACAGACAAACGATGCCCACGCACACAGCCCGTGTTCAGTTCGTCAACCAGTGTGCGAATAGAGGTCAGAACAGGCAAAAAAAGAGTGTTCCACACTCGCCGCCATGGCTGCGATTGGCGCTGACTAACACTCCTAGGTTTAAATCAAAATATATACCCCAGAAAGTGGACGAGAGGATGACCGCCGCCGTAGCTCAGTGGTAGAGCATCGGACGCGTTATTCGAAGGTCGCAGGTTCGGTCCCTGCCGGCGGCAAGTCATCTTTTCGTCCACTTTACTTTCTTCACATTCATATTCTAAATACTACAGTTAACACCCCCTGTACTTTCCTTGGCGTTATTGTCTGTTAGTTCTCATTAATATTGTGTCTAACAAAGATAAACGAGCCCTTGAAAAAATCATCTGCTTTCCTTCATTCATAGCGAGGGTCTCGTCCTGGCAGACTTAATGCCTTCAGGTAGTATGCGAGGGATTATTGGTCAGCTGCCAGCTCGTAAAAAGATCACGTGCTACGTGACGCCAACAAGCAAAAAAAGAGTGTTCCACACTCGCCGCCATGGCTGCGATTGGCGCTGACTAACACTCGTAGGTTTAAATCAACATATATACCCCAGAAAGTGGACGGGAGGATGACCGCCGCCGTAGCTCAGTGGTAGAGCATCGGACGCGTTATTCGAAGGTCGCAGGTTCGGTCCCTGCCGGCGGCAAGTCATCTTTTCGTCCACTTTACTTTCTTCACATTCATATTCTAAATACTACAGTTAACACCCCCTGTACTTTCCTTGGCGTTATTGTCTGTTAGTTCTCATATATATTGCTACGTACCAGTGGCATCGTGGTCCACAAGACGAAGAAAAGGACGACAATAGGATAGACTGGCGCGAGCTGTTCCTATCGGCAGCGCTGCTCGGTGAACTACTTGTAAATACATCTGTTGCTAGTCCTTCGAGTCTCTGTTTATATTCCCCGTAACATATTTGGTGGAGCGGTGCGATCCCCGTCCTCGCCACGGAACTCCGCAGCGGGCGTTCGCTCGCGGCTTTCAACATGGCCTCTCAAGACTCGAATGCACCCACTCCGGTCGTCACGCCTCCTGTCCTGCCTTCCAACCCAGCGGCCGCAACAACTTTCGTGACGCTTCCCGTCTTGAAAGACCCTGGCGTGTTCTCGGGCGTCGAGGGTTCCGATGTCGACCAATGGCTGCGCCTTTACGAACGTGTCAGCGCCAGTTACAGGTGGGACCCCACACTCATGCTCGCGAATGTCATCTTTTACTTGGACGGAACCCCTCGTGTCTGGTTTGACACACACGAGCATGACATTACAAGCTGGGACAGCTTCAAGGAAAAGATCCGTGAGCTTTTTGGAAACCCTTTTGGTCGTCGACAAGCCGCAAAGCATGAATTATCTACTCGCGCGCAAACTTCCACTGAGTCCTACATCAGTTATATTCAAAGTGTCCTAGCACTCTGCCGCAGAGCCGACGAAAACATGTCCGAGCCAGAAAAAGTTGCGCACATCCTGAAGGGTATCGCCGACGATGCGTTTAACTTGCTGGTATTTAGTAACGTTACGTCTGTTGATGCGATCATTCAAGAATGTCGCCGCCTGGAACAGGCTAAAAGCAGACGCATCTCACATCAGTTCCAACGCCTTCCGAATACCGCAGCGACGTCATCTTGCCTGGACACATATCGTCCTCCAGACACTTGCGATAACTTAACACGACTCGTCCGGCGCGAACTTGAAGCAGCCGCTCCAGCTACAGTGCCACCACCGCACCCTGACCACTCTCCTTCAATCCCCTTGCCCCTAATTCAAGCAGTCGTGCGACAGGAAATTGCCAGCATGGGTATTTGCTCCATTTCGACGCCTCCCCGTACCGACTTCCAGCAACAATTCACGACTCCACGTCCATTCCCCTCTGGCTCTCCATCAACATTCCGCAATCCGTCCGCATGGCGAACACATGATGACAAGCCCATTTGCTTCTCTTGTCACCGTATTGGGCACGTTTCTCGCCATTGCAGAAGTCGCTGGGGTCCTCCTACACAAACTTTCCAGCGTTCTTCCAATGGCCGTCCCGTTTATCGTCATGCGACCAGCCCAGACCACTTTGCCCCTCAGGAACCTGTGCGTGATCCCCGCTACTCCCGCTCACCATCGCCCCAACGTCGCCAGTCTCGTTCTCCCCAGCCCCGCCGACCACCTTCGCCCGCCTTCCCACGCCGCTCCTCGACGGAAAACTAAATGTTGCAGCCCCTGGAGGTGGCGCTGCATCAATGGGACTGACCGCAAATCCTCTATTGACCATACAGACGAAACGGAACCTTATCGATGTACAAGTGGACGGTGTGCATGTGACTGCTCTTGTCGACACTGGGGCTCAACTTTCCGTCATGACCACTGATTTTCGCCGAAAGCTCAAGAAAGTTCTCACACCTGCGACGACTAAGTTCATCCGTGTTGCCGACGGGGGAACAGCATCTGTCGTTGGAATGTGCTCCGCTCATGTAAGCATCGCTGATCGCCACACAGTTGTTCTCTTCGCCGTCCTTGAAAAATGCCCACATGACGTAATCCTAGGCCTCGACTTCCTGTCCGCACATTCTGCCCTCATTGACTGTTCGGCCAGTACACTCCGTCTTCACTTGCCCATAACAGACCCTGCTGCACCACGGCCGAGTCGCCTCTGCACTGCCCGACATGCTCGCCTTCCAGCCCAAACACTGACCTACGTCGAGTTCGTATCAAGACCACCAGTTCCCGACGGCGACTATGTACTGACACCTATCACCGATGTCCTCATCAGCCGCGGCATTACATTACCGCACACCGTTCTGTCTGTCGCAGGGAACTTCACGTGCCTTCCAGTTGTCAATTTTAGCTTGACACCTCAAGTGCTGCCGCAAGGCATCGCTTTGGCATCGCTGTCCACCTTAGAAGACAACGCAGTGAATGCTTTCACGGTGGCCACTCCTTCCGAAACCTCTGCCCAGCACCAATCCAATACTTGCCCCGACAGCGCAATTAGGTCGATGATTGCTTCTGATTTAACACCGCAGCAGACTGACGAGCTCCACCGGGTTCTACTGTCGTACATCGACGTTTTCGATCTCGGCGGCCGTCCATTGGGGCAAGCTACTGGTGTGACGCACCGCATAAACACTGGTGATGCGCCTCCTATCCATAGGCGTCCATATCGCGTGTCGGCGACTGAGCGTCAAATTATCCAAAGTGAGGTCGACAAAATGCTCGCCAAGAACATCATTGAGCCATCCTGTAGTCCTTGGGCGTCCCCTGTCGTACTCGTCCGCAAGAAAGACGGCACATGGCGTTTCTGTGTCGATTATCGACACCTAAACAGAATTACAAAAAAGACGTGTACCCTCTGCCACGAATAGATGACGCCCTCGATTGCCTCTATGGTGCCCGCTATTTTTCCTCCATAGACCTACGTTCCGGGTACTGGCAGATTCAGGTGGATGACATGGATCGTGAGAAAACGGCATTTATCACACCTGATGGCCTATATCAATTCAAGGTCATGCCCTTCGGCCTCTGTAACGCTCCAGCCACCTTTGAACGAATGATGGACTCTCTGCTCAGAGGCTTTAAATGGTCCACCTGTTTGTGCTACTTGGACGATGTCGTTGTTTTTTCACCTACATTTGAGACTCATATAGAGCGCCTATCAGCTGTCTTAGATATCTTCCGTCGCGCTGGCCTGCAGCTGAACTCGTCCAAGTGTCACTTTGGCCGTCACCAAATTACAGTACTTGGCCATTTAGTAGACGCTAACGGCGTACAACCAGACCCAGCCAAAATCAGCGCAGTCAAAAACTTTCCTGTACCACGATCTGCAAAGGATGTTCGCAGCTTTCTCGGACTATGCTCTTACTTCCGACGCTTTGTGAAAAATTTTGCAGACATAGCGAGACCCCTTACGCAGCTCCTCAAACAAGACGTCCCGTTTTCATGGAGCTCAGAAGCGGCCTCTGCGTTCTCCAATCTCATCGCGCTCCTCACTACTCCTCCGATTTTGGCCCACTTTGACCCTGCTGCCCCTACTGAGATCCGTACGGATGCAAGTGGCCATGGCATCGGCGCAGTGCTAGCTCAACGCCAACGTGGCCATGACTGCGTTATTGCATACGCCAGCCGCCTGCTATCAGCCCCTGAACGCAATTATTCCATCACAGAGCGCGAGTGCTTGGCTCTCGTTTGGGCGGTCGCGAAATTCAGGCCATACCTCTATGGACGCCCATTTTCGGTAGTTACCGACCACCACGCGCTCTGCTGGCTGAACTCCCTCAAAGATCCCTCAGGGCGCCTTGGTCGCTGGGCTTTGCGTCTGCAGGAATTTTCTTACTCGGTCGTGTACAAATCTGGTCGCCTGCACCAGGACGCCGATTGCCTCTCCCGGTACCCTGTCGACGATCCTGATGACAGTGACGCCAACACGGTGCCCTCCATCTTCTCCGTGTCCGCCTTCATTCACATTGGGGAAGAACAGAAACGGGACCCACTGCTGCTTGACATCATCAGCCGCGCGGAATCTTCCCCAAACGACGCCTCCGTCCGTCACTTTGTATTTCAAGAGGGCGTCCTATACCGCCGCAATTTCCGAGCTGACGGGCCTGACCTTCTTCTTGTCGTGCCTAAGCATTTCCGGCGCAGTGTCCTCGCTGAACTTCACGATGCGCCCACAGCTGGACACCTTGGCGTATCTCGGACGTATGAGCGCGTACGGCGACGTTTCTTCTGGCCAGGCCTTGCTCGCTCGGTACGCCGATACGTCGCTGCGTGTGAGTTATGTCAACGTCGCAAAACACCGTCGCTGCTACCTGCTGGCCATCTTCAACCAGTAGACATACCCACGGAACCGTTTCACCGCGTTGGGTTAGACCTGCTTGGTCCTTTTCCCGCATCAACATTGGGAAACAAGTGGATAGCAGTGGCTACTGATTATGCTACACGCTACGCTATTACGCGAGCTCTACCAACGAGTTGTGCAACCGACGTTGCTGACTTCCTGTTACGGGACGTTATACTGGTTCACGGTGCCCCAAGACAACTGCTCACCGACCGTGGCCGTTCGTTTCTCTCTCAAGTCATCGCCGACATCCTGCGTTCCTGTTCCACGCAGCACAAAGTGACCACTGCTTACCACCCTCAAACCAACGGCCTCGCGGAACGGTTCAATCGCACGCTTACGGACATGCTCGCTATGTATGTGTCGCCGGACCACCGAGACTGGGATATTGCCCTACCCTACGCAACTTTCGCGTATAACTCATCGCGCCACGACACAGCCGGCTTTTCACCTTTCTACCTATTGTACGGAAGAGAGCCGACATTACCACTGGACACCATCATTTCATCCAGTACCTCGTCCACCAGCGAGTATGCTCATGACGCTATCGCGCGAGCCGATCATGCCCGTCAGCTCGCTCGCGCTCGCCTGACGGCGTCGCAAAGCAATCAACGACGTCGGTACGATGCCTCACATCGGGACGCACATTTCGTTCCCGGTACCCTTGTGCTACTCTGGTCCCCTAATCGACGAGTGGGCCTATCTGAAAAAAACTTTTGTCACGTTACACGGGACCTTACCGTGTAGTGCGTCAAGTAACACCTGTCACCTATGAGATTGGCCCCATCTGTCCCTCGTCATCTGTTGTTCGGTCCAGTGATGTTGTTCACGTCTCACGGCTCAAGCCCTACAACACGGCTTCTGAAAACGACCTTTAAAGCTCCGGGACGGTGCTTCCGCCGCCGGGGGTCATGCTACGTACCAGTGGCATCGTGGTCCACAAGACGAAGAAAAGGACGACAATAGGATAGACTGGCGCGAGCTGTTCCTATCGGCAGCGCTGCTCGGTGAACTACTTGTAAATACATCTGTTGCTAGTCCTTCGAGTCTCTGTTTATATTCCCCGTAACAATATATATATATATATATATATTAGTGACCTTCTCGGAAGCAAGTAGCCAAGGAGCGTCATATAACCTACTTTACGAGGAGCTAGATTCTGACTCCAGGACGTCGTATTCATGCCGCCGCTCTTTTAGAAGGCGATAGCCTTAGATGCCCCATAAAATGGGAGCCGGCGTCAACGCGAGTGGTACAACAAAATCATCCTGAGATGAGGTCATCGTGACGTCAAAGGTCACCAAAATTTGGGACGTCATCATGAAGTCACTATGACGCCACATCACGCGCCTTCATATAATGACGTCATACATGAAATCGTCACTTGGTCAAAGATGAGCCGATCCCGGAGGCACTGCAAAACCACGTAAGGCGCAGAAAGATTAAGAGTAGAAAACAGCGCTAAAAGACGGGATGAATAAAGGACACAGACATGCGAACAAGGTCCGTAAACGAGCCAGAAATAGTCAACTGTCTCTTCACCGTAATGAATGTGGTTGCCAGACATCGTTTAAAGATTAGATTTTCCTATCAAAGTACCGTGATGAACGCGCGCGTGTCATTTCTGAAGCGTATCATATCTATAACGGCGGAGAGGCTTGTGTCAGCTTCCCCTCAATCTCCCTCCTTCCGAAGGAGTTTTTTCTGTCCAAATTGAGCATTTTTTGGGCTCTGCGCAGGCTAGTCATCGCTTCTTTGCTTTTCTGTTTCCTTGAGGTTGTAGTGGAGTATATATATGCGGACTGGAAGAATAAAACACGTTTGGTCGTTAATCAGCGCCGTGGTTCTGTGCCCTCTCTTCGTCCCGTCTTTTAGCGCTGTTTTCTACTGTTAATCATGAACCAACCAGCTCAAATGCGTACCCTTGTGCAGAAAGCACTTTTGGACAGAGGGGGGTGGTCAAATCGACTGAGAAGGGAAAGATGACGGCTGTCGCCTTCGACTCATCTTAAATAAATGGCAAATGTATAAGGGACCGCGTGAGTTAACTTTCTTTTTTCCTTTTGTAAATTTATCACCCGGTGCGTACGTAAGCTTAGCTACGCGTTCTGGCAGTTTCATTCGTACAGTGATGCGCGTATGTGTTCCGCCACGTTTTCACGATTACGCGAAGTCGGCATTTCTTTTCAGTCCCGACTTGTTGCTGGAAGTCGATGGCGTTTTGTTGCGTCATAATTCGCGTGTAGTCCCGAGTAAACATCGCGATGCGACAGTTATCAACGAAGCGAAAGTGCATCCTTTTGCTGTCAATCTCGGGAGACGTGTGTGCATGTCTGCGCGCGTGAGTGTGTGGTGGGGGAGGGGGGAAGGATTGCATCTGTATTTTAAAGTTACTAAACGACGAATTTACGTGGCCGGTTTCTTATTTATGGGTAAAGAATGCTAGACTTGGTTCACGTTGACAGGAATTGTTCTTCACGAGGGCACGCATCCATAAGGGAAGACGTACGTGTCGCCATGACTTGAACATCAATATATCTTCTGCTCGATAAGAGAGTGAGAGAAATAGATGAAAAGGAAAGGCAGGGAGGTTAACCTGGTGCGAGCGACCGGATTGCTACCCTGCACAGGGGTGGGGAAATAGAAGTCGGAAAGAGGACAGAGAGAGAGAGAGATAAAATGAAAACTAAGAAAAAATTCACACATGCACACACGGGCGGAGCGTACCAATCAGAGCCTTTCTGATAGACTGATTGAACGCAAAAAGCGGAGCAGCGCTTGCAAAATCTTTTTCTGACTAAGTCCTGTCGATGGCGCATGATTGCTTCTTCCGAAAGACTTCGGTCGTCTCCAACTTCTCGAGCGCGTTGCAAACCGACTGTCTCTGTGAACATTACAGTGAACAGTCGCACAGAATATCTCTCAGCGTTTCCTCACTGCCTCATTGGTCACAGGCTGTGGTGTCGGCCATGTACGCATATAGGTAAATGCGACGCCCAACCATAACCTACAAAGAAGGGTAGCGTCACCTCGGCGAAGTCCTGGAGGAATTCGAAGGCTGGGATTTGAGTCTAGGGAATATAATCGCGCGTGCTTGAAGTGCGGCTCGTTCCACTGGGACGTGGTGCATAGGCGAGCAAGCACGCGGAGCTTCCATGCTGCGTCAGTCCTAGTGCACGAGCGGTATTTATATTTGGTTGTTTTCTGCATGGGCTGAACGGGCACCCTGCCGTTCACTGATAATCCCACAGTGACTTCGAAGCCATTGAAAGGTTATTTCATGTCCTTTCTCGGTTATATTGTGTGTGTCTTCTGCAATCTCAAATACCAGTTGCTCGTGCGGACCGCTGCGTAAAGGTGACAGCGCTGCCTTTGAGTCACTGAACATTGTCCATTTTTGTGTCCGTTCATCACTAATGAAACGTAGTGCGACACGAAGCGCTAAGGTGCGAGGTTATGAATTTGATTGTTGTGGCTTTTATCGGTACCATGGACGACAGCTGCGGTTGTTGAGCTGTTCGGCATCGGTATATACGTGTATAGTGCCTTGGTACTTCTCCTAGAGGAGAAATAAACGGAGCTGTTTAAGAGCCGGTGACGACACACCTATTTTTCTTATAGATGCCAAATATTGTCATACTCGATAAAACTTTGCTTCCGGTGGGCCAATTATTTACTATGCAGAAGCGAAAATTCAGAGCAGCGCAGAAAACGGTAAACGAAATAACGACGCAAAATCTTGTCTCGTTCCTCTGTTCGTATTTATCTACGTAGCGACATACCCTGTTCATTCTAATCATTTCCAGTTCTTTTTCGCCTGCGGGCATACATATTATCGGGGTGCACAACGCTAGCTACACCGTATACCTTATCTTCAGCTTTTCCAAACCGAATGACACTGTAAATTTGGTGCGAGCTTGGTTTTCTGATTGTCTTGTCTTGGTTACAATATACCTACTTTGTTCGCTATTTTCAATACGACTTCATAAATCTTGACACTGCGCTTAGTGGGCATAAACTATTCATTCGTAACAAAGAAAGTGCTTACGCGAAACTAAGTGAACAGTTTACCCACCAAATTTGTTGTCGCTACTACCGATAGACGGCGCGGCGAAAGACTGCGGGGCTCTATGAAAATACCTTCAATGGATTACAGTGCTCTTACTTTGGGCATGCAATGTTAACATCTTTCTATCGTCTAATTCTGTGCAATATAGAAAACGAGAAGAAACAGGTTTCGATAACTCAAATGTGATAAATTAGTCGTGAAACTTAAGCGTGATAACATCGCAGCAGTGAGGCACGTTTTCTACGACGTGTGAGGATCGTCAGTGTGCCCGGCCAACTGGAAAAAGAAGTTTTATGCTCACCTACGGTGGCTGTGTGCTCAGCGGTAAAGCGTCCATTACAGAAGCCAAAAATTGATAGCCGTGACGCAATGAAGTTAAGCACCGTGAAAAAAAAAAAACAAAGAAAGAAGGCTTTCAGCGCGCGCCGCAGTTTCGCAAAGCGGGGCACTGAAAAACGGCGTTGCGGAGGAGGAGCGTATTTCGAAACGCTCTAAGCACTAAATAATGATAGGAACAATAACGAAAACGTTAATAAAAAAACAACAGAAAGAATAGTTGCGATGCCGAAAGAACGGGAAAACAGGCTCGCGACCAATGTAGGCGGTGATTGGTCTTCCTGTTTCGTGCACGCAAGTAGAGATAAAATTCACCGAAAAACGGCCATTAGCGCGAAGGTTCGCGGTTCCCTCGACAGTTGCGAAGTGCGACGAAGCCGCGAACGCGAAAAAAATACTAAAGAAATATAAAGGCACTGTACCGCGGAAATGCGTGCAGCATTGCGGAAGGTGCGGCCTTATCAAAATGGATGGAGACAGTTTTGTGGAGAGTGTAGACATTCATTACAGATATAACGGAACGCAAGAGAACGACGCGGACAAGAAGGCGACAGCAAGAGCGAGTTACATTCAGAAGTGCTTGCAGTTGGGCTAGTCGGTTGATACTGTGCGCTGACCATAAAACTATAACCACTTAGCGCAAAGCAACGAAAAAAAAAGGAGAGAAAGAGAGCGGTGTGTTATATTCTTGCGCGCGTCATTGTTTTGCGCCGTGTTGTATCTTGAGTGTATGAAAGTCACAGGATCCCTTTATGCATTCAGACCATCTCGAAGGTGAAAGTCATCCGGCGTGGGTGTTTTACCGTGTACACGCGAACGCCTTTGCTTAAAAAAAAATTCTTTTTAGTCACGCGAACGCCGTAAGGACGGAAGGAACGCGCATCTGGCGCGGTCACGTGATATTTGCATTCTTTTTCATTTTTTCTAGTCACCAGAACGCCGCCTCTTTTATTTCGTCACCCGAACACCGCAAAGGCGAAGTTCGCGCGGATGAGGGTATGTTTGAGGAGTCACGTGTTTTTTCGTGCCACATGATAGCTTTTCGCCGATGCTCCCTTCTCATGAGCTAAGGCTCTCGCCAGAAAAATCAACTCGCCCATCAGCGCGCATTGTTACATTTTTTTCACATACGCCGCCATGCTTGCGTTCATAACTGTATATATAACCTATAGGCGTGGTGTAGATACGCGTCGCTAGATAACTTCAGAAACTTAAGTTTCCGGGTACCGCTTTTAGAGTCTATGACCGTAATCCTGTGTATAAAATAGCACTCCATGGATTCATGACGAACATTTTCAGAGAAATCTCAAGGCAGATTGCAGAATTTACGATTAACTCGGCATCTTACCCGCTATCTTACTTCGCTGCACGTATACTCATATATTGAATCTAGATGCAACTTCTGCGTCTTTCGCCAGCTACCGCTCATGGAAAGAAGTGCGGTCATGGGAACTCGCATACCGCGTGACGTGCTACATTTCATGAAGGCGAACTGTCACATTTAATCACGCAGATGATTATCTGTAGGCAAACATCAACGTTTCAAAGTTGTCATTAGAGCTTTAGAAATATTGTTACGTAAACCGACACGAGGCGCGACTATTTATATGTTTTTTTTTTACACTGCCGACAACGCGCACACTGGATAGGCCAGTCCTCTTAGTCGTCTTGTGTAGGCAGGATGCCTCACTGTTGGATTGCGTTAGCTAGGTAGCAATATTTAGTTCTTCATTATTATTATTGTGTTATAGAATAACACGTGTACATTCACATTTCCACCATTGTCATGCCAATACAAAGAAAATCTTGGTTAAATTCCTCAAGGCCGTTCAATTGTCTATGAGAACACGCAGCCTCCCTGCTAAATCTAGGTCATAGGTAGTCTCAGAAGTTGTCAATGCTATCCCAAACTCACGGCCCGAGTGTTAAGGTAAGCTAAGTCAATGTTTACACAATGTTGTCCGATGTCTAACCTGTCTAACAAGACACTGGACATGCAATGACCCAGTTTTAGTGCCCACTACCACGAAAAGATAGCACACTTTCAAAAAGTCACTCCTCTTCCGCCCACTGCACTGCACGGATTTAGTCCGGTAAATTACAGGCTCGCGAACGGTGGAGACGGCGTGTTGGAAGCCTCCGTAATACGTAAAACGAGAGTATAAAAGTGCAGTATTTAATATGCCTTGCCGCGGAGAAACCGCGCATATATTTTCCTCGGCATCGGCACTGTGTGTGCGCGAAGCGCGATAGGAACGTGTCTGGTGAAGCAGTTGAGTAAAAATAAAGATAAAATAAACGCATACAAAATAAATCAATTAGAAAAAGAAGCAAGGAAGGCAAGGCGGCGATAAGGAATCCCTGACGCTTCGAAACGGAGCTATTAAAACGCGATCTAACGCTGCGCAGGCTCTCTATCTACAGCGCCTTGTGACGTGAACGCGCATGCTACGCGTCACGGCTACCTAAGTGTTTCTTTACGAACTTCGGCGCAGGCAAAAACGAGGCAAGCAACGGAAAGTCATTAGGCAGCAGCAAAACGCGCGAAGATTGCTTTGTCTTCCAAAGAAAGAGAGGCTTTAAAAGAAACCGAAGTTTAAAGAAAGATGAAGTTAAATGTTCCGCGACCTGTACAGCCAGCAGGCGAGATAACAAACGGGTCCTGCTTCCTTCGTTAGCATCTTTGTTTTCTTATTTCGAAAGAACTGAAAAATTATAACGTACGTCGTGTCGGAAGTACATTGTGTGTAAGAGGAAAAGGAGGGATCGATAAATCGTTGAATCGATCTATCAGCTAATCGTCAGAGGAGTAAAAAAAAAAAGAAAACGATTACCTTACTGCGACACAAACCAAGTGCAGCATGTCTCACCGGCGAACTGAAGAGTTTATCTGTTCGCCCAGTAGATTTCCTAGCACATGTTTTTTTTTTCATTTTTTTTTTCAGACGAAGCTGGTCAAACAGCGAGTGTGCAGAAACACGGCCTCGAAGGTGCGCCGGTCACGTGCGTCTTCTTATGCGCCAATTTTCTCAATAATTCATTCTTTTTCGAATCGGGGCTCGTCGCAGATCGGCCGTTTCTGATACGGCAATCTGACCTCTTATCGAGGTCACTTGTACGTTTCACGTTGCCACATTTCATTGTGCCTGGATATGTACGCATTGAACGTCGTTGTTGTCTGTAGCAACTGAAGTGCTGCGCTGCTCAGCACGTGGATGAAGGTCCAATTCCCCGCGTGGAGGAAGGACACAGTTTGGAGGAGCATGCACAAGGTGCGATAGAGAACAGGAAGAAAGCAAGGAAGAAAGAAACGAAGACAAGAAAGAAAGAACGGAAGAAAGAAAGAAAGAAAGAAGAAAGAAAGAAGAACGGAAAGAAGAAAGAAAGAAAGAAAAGATAAGAAGAAAAGATAAAGAAAGAAAGCAGAAGAAAGAAAGACGGAAAGAAAAGGAAAGAACGAAAATAGACAAGAAAGAAGAAAGAAAGAAAGAAAAAAGAAAGAAAGAAAGAAAGAAAGAAAGAAAGAAAGAAAGAAAGAAAGAAAGAAAGAAAGAAAGAAAGAAAGAAAGAAAGAAAGAAAGGTCAGGCACGCACATGCCAGGCTTCGCTTGAACCCATTTTCCCGATTGAGAAAGGACACCTGAATTACTTTTTTGTTTTTATTCCGAAAACATTTACGGCGATATGAATGAAAAATTGGAGAATTGCAGCGAATGCACAACCCTATAGCAACACCGGAAGCATAGGACACTTCAACTACGGTTTCACGACGGATTACTAAGTTGCGCCAACGTTGGGGCCGATCACATGTCAGTATACGCCACGGTGCCTCATTGGTCGGCGTGTTCTTTCCCGGTCAACCAATGGGCATATAGACCGTCGATGTTCCACCAATGATGGTCTACCAACGGGTGCGTATAAACCGAAAGCTAGAGCCAGCGCTCCACGTTCGAAAATATGTATTGTATCACAGTGACCTGCAATTTAAAAAACTAATTTATCATTCAATACACGAGGCTTTATCACAGCGAGATGCAATTTTAAAAACTCATTTAAGATTCAGTACACAGTACTGTATGAGACAGAATGTACTACTCGCGAGGGGTTCTATATCGACGTAGCGATTCGTCATTATCCGCAATAGTGGCCAGCAAATTGCGGCAGCAAACACTCACATTCGCGTTCTGTTGTTTCTCCACGCCATTGATTTTTCTTTCATTTGGATTCATTGACGATGCGACGGTCTATGAAAACACGTTCCACTTGTTGCACTTATCGAAAGAAGGCTCGATTTTGATCTTCCGTTCTGAAAGAGAGGGGCTATTTTGGAAAAAAAAATAGTTGTTTATATAACAGTCCCCCTCCCCCTTTATGCTTCTACATCATTACTGCGCACTTAATGATGTTTTCCGAAAGGCGGATGCCCTTCGTAGCCATGACAGTATTGATCTGGCACTGCCGCTGCTGCTATCGCTGTGGCCTTGCTATCTTTGACCTCCAACTTACTACCCTCTAACAGCGGAGTGTCAATTTAGAGGACCACACGTTCCGATGTACTTCTTAAGGCGAAAGTCTCAAGTTGCCATGTCGGCGTTCCTGTGCGCGAGACCTTGCCGATACCTTACGGCCTCTCAAGATCTCGCGCATGTCTTGTCAGGTCTTGGAAGGTCTCGCCAAAAACCCCCGTGACTATGTCCGAGTGATGACGTCAAGTCATGACGTAATCGTGACCGGCCAAATTTTTGCCGCAAGGGCTCGCCAGAAACCCACATGACTTCGCCCTAGCAATGACGTTACATCGTGACGTCGCAGGTCGCCAACATATGTGATGCCACTATGGCGTCGTGGTATGACGTAACATTATGGCGTCATGACACGGCATCGTCGCTTACGTCAAAGGTGGGCGGATCACGGAGGCAGTGCAATATAGCAGGTGATGTACAGAATGCTTTCGGGGAGCTGTGGGAAAGAATCAATACAATCGAAAGAGAAGAAAAAGAAGACGGCGGCTTTCGCCTTCGAGCCGTCTTTTGGCGAATACCCAACCTTGGGACCGTGCAAATTTCATCACATCGGCCTATATAAACCCACCGTGGTAGTTTATCGGATGATGTGCTGCGCCACTAAGCTCTAAGACAAGACTTCGACTTTGTCCAAACATTTACGCCTGCAATGAAGCGGAACGCACACGGTTACTGCAATAACCCTTCTGCGTTTGCCTGGTTGATATCGGCGCCTCCAGACAACTCTCCCTACCCAGTGGCTCGCGTTAACGGCTACGTTCAACCGGTAATACGCTAACGCAAAGAAGTTTGCGGACAAGCTTAATCGACCGAATAGGGTGTTTACCCATTCTTGTTTTCTTTAGGCATTACAAGTACGTGACTTCTGGACAGTCGAGAATTCAAGTGACTCCTCCCTCCAACACGCGTTTACACTGCAACCTTCGGAACCATGCGTTCTGCACGTCGCCGATGCAACGCAACAGCGTGTTTGTGCAAGGATAAGCTGCGAGACATGAAAAACAAACGCAAAAAGTAATGTTAGAGTGCAATCCTTTCACCTATTGATATAGTTTGGCCAGCGACCTCGTAAATAGTCATGCGTTGCCGCCTTGACATCTGCTGCCTTGGCAGTTGTTGCTGCGACAGTAGCTGCCTTGACAGAGCGTAACTTGACGATGAGAAGACCACTTGTCGAAAGGTTGGCTCCATAGACATTTCCTGTTCAACGATCTCTCATGCGCGGTAGAAGATATGGAAGAAATTTATTAAAGCGGTAGAGTTAAAGAGCTCGTTTCGCAGAAATTCCGGTGTCGGCGGCGGCGTCTTTGGTTCTGAACAAAAAATCAGCGTCGTCGGTGAGCGAAAATTCAAGGTAGACAAAAATAAATAACTAATAAAAAAGCTTCCGTTCGTGCGGGACCGGAGACTCGAACCTGCGACCCCTCGCTCCAAGACGCGATGCGTTTAGCCACATCGGCCACTACGCCTACATCACCTAGAATACCAACGGCGAGCTATTTACATACACCATTTAGCGTTGGTGGTACGCACATCTCGGATGTGCTTCAACGTGCCAGAGGCTTGACTATCACCCGCGAGATGGCGCAACGAGCCCACGGGCGCGCTTTTAAAAACGGCATCGCACCGCGATGTTTCGTCGCGCCGCATACATGGATATAGGAGCCGGAGGGCGTCCGCACTTTGGCTTTCCTTGCGAAGCCAAAGCCCGGCTAGCGATTGGGAGGGCGACACGAACATGGTCCGATTACGCTATCGTGTTCTACTCTTGCGAGCGAAACTCAAGCACCCTCCAAGTTTTTTTTTTTATAATTTGGAGTAGATGGAATGAAATCTCGTGAGAGAGAAAAAAATCCTGCAGTGATGTGGTAGACACGGGTAAGGCAATGCA
The DNA here is from genome assembly GCF_013339695.2 of Rhipicephalus sanguineus. NCBI lineage: Eukaryota > Metazoa > Arthropoda > Arachnida > Ixodida > Ixodidae > Rhipicephalus > Rhipicephalus sanguineus. Next base: position 37,820,805 of record NC_051186.1, on the reverse strand, counting down.
AACAGATGCGACGCATTTAGCAAAGCACCGTGAGCACCTACTAGCGAAGTCGGTCGTGACCACCTAGAAGCGCGAATTTCTGCTAAATACGCCCCAATTTCTCTACGTGTTGGATGAATCCCAACGGAATGCATGCAATTGCATTCAGCTGAAATTCTTCGGCCTCGTTACCACGGCAATGCGCCCGATTCATCCCGCATCACTGCACCGGGAACCAGCGTAGAAGAAATTAAGTCCCCTTATAAACTAGTCTTCCCGTAGACTCCGCAAACTTTCGATTGCGACTAAGACCGCCAAGGACTCTCACGGTAAGAGTCGATCTAACGGCCGATGAATGTCCGCGACAAGCGCCTCAAATCCCCGCTCCTCTATACTCATCCGCGCTTCACGCCGGGAGCCGGAATCCCAGTGAAGCCTCGGCATACCGTATATACGCGTGTAATGGCCGCAAGTCCCCCAGGCTAAAGCCTTAGGTGCCTCGCCAAACCCGAAAATTGGCTTTCGTTGTCGGTGGCGGGACGCCACCGACAATGACGGTATAATGACGTTATAATGACGTTGTCGGTGGCGGGACGCCACCGACGTCATTATAACGGCACAGGTCGCAAAAAATTTGTCACGCCCTTATGACGTCATCAGGACGTCACTATGACATCACTATGACGTCATCATGACGTCACTATTACATCACATAATGTGACGTCACCTGACGTCATCACATGACATCGTCGCTTGGTCAGAGGTGGGCCTATCACGGAGGAAGTGCAAAACCAAGTAAGTTAATTTCAGAGAGCTTACAATGCCTCCGATCCTTAGGCAGTGGAAAACCACGTTCGGTGAAGAAATATCTCAGAGGGTGGCGCGCGAGGATTGATACATCGACTGTGAAGAAAAATAGGTTGGCTTTCCCGTCCAAGTCATCTTACGCTAATGCATGGGGGACCCTGTGAGTTTTTTTTTTTGGGTACTATTCGAGCAAAGTTCTGGGTGCGGCCACTGCATGAGTGTATACGGTATATATACGGGGGAGGAAGGAAGGAAGCGAACCCCCCTTTCCAACTAAAGACGCGCTGTGTGTATATATATAGTTCCAGGTGGCGTTGTGCCGTGCGAGCCAGCCACCTAACCAGGCGGACAAGCGGATCAATACGCCTGGCGTAGAGCGAGAGAGGGCCTTCCTTGCTCGCTAATTGAAGGAGCGACTGCAACGGCGCGTTCGTCACGTTCACCGGGAAGGCAGGATGCTTTCGGTCGGGACGAAGTCGAAGAGGCTTCCGATCCCGGCGCGCAGGATCATCAGCGGCAATGAGGCGTAGATAGACGGGAGCCGGTTATGCAGACACAGAGTTCTGTACGGGGCAGACAGTTAGGACTGAGCTTTCACAAAGACCAGGAAGGAAGCTGTTACAGCGATAGCCACAGCGGCTGGTGCGTACAGGTTTCATCGCAACGATAGCTATCGTAAGGACCATCGTGTAGCTACGCGTGCTTCAGTATACAGGCTGTTGTAAGGCCAAAACTATGGACTACATTATAAAAACACGGTGAAGAAGAAACCTGTAGTACCGATAGCCACAGCGACAGCTGCGCTTATGTTTCATCACAACAGACTGTTGTCGCGGCGGACGTTGTCTGTAGTTTTGTGCGCTACAACAGACACCCTTCTGTAAGGGCAAGACCATTAGGACTGAGCTCTCATAGAGAAAGCTATGATAGGAAGCTCTTACATCGATAGCCACAGCGACCGCTGCATACTGGTTTCATCGTGACGCTAGCTATTGTAATGATCTTCGTGTAGTTATGCGCATTTCTGTACATAGGTAAGGACAAAACTATAGGCTACATTCTCACAAACAAGGGAAGGAAGAAACCTGTAAGAGCGATAGTCACAGCAACAGCTGCGCTTAAGTCTCATTCCAACAGACTGCTGTCGTAGCTGGCGGTGTATGTAGTTTTGTGCGTTACTACATACCCCCTTCCGTAAGGGCAAGTCATTTTAGGACTGAGCTCTCACAGAGAACATGAAAGGAAGCTCTTACAGCGATAGCCACAGCGGCGTGCTGTGTACAGGTTTCATCGCAACGATAGCTGTGTAAATAGACTATCGTGTAGCTTTGCGTGTTTCTATATGAATGCTTCCGTAAGGGCAAAGCTATAGACTACATTCCCGCAAAAAAATGTGAGGAAGAAACGTGTAAGAGCGATAGCCACAGTGACAGCTGCGTTTAAGCGTCATCCCAACAGACTATCGTCTCAGCGGACATTGCCTGTTGCACCGTCACTTGCACGTTACTACAGACACCTTTCTGAAGGGCAAGACAACAAGCCGCTCTCACAAACAAGACTGGAAGTAAACCTATTAATGAAGCAACGATAGCTTCATTAAGGTTATAGCACAGCAGTAATTAATGTAAGGACCATTATGTAGCTGCGCGTGTCCCCGTGGATCAATAACATCGACTGAATTGAAAACGAAGAATATGGCTGTCGCCTTCGAGTCGTCTTAGGCAAACTTTTTATTGTTTTTTTACTTTCTTTTAGCCCATTCAATTCTAGACCATAATTCTACTCCCATCTATAGTTCTAGCGCCTTTGGTATAGTGAAGCGTAGCATTAATCTGCAGTCAGAAATGAACTGGACTAACATTGGTAAGCAGTGCGGTCAACTGACCCTCCATTTTACTTGCCGTACTTTTTTTCTCTCGCCCCTAGAGGACAGAATCAGCAAGCAAGAGTCCACGGAGGTTGTACACGCAATAACGACAATACAATTATCTACAATACTCCCCACACCACGTCGACGACTAACTTTTTCACAGACACGGTCAATAGTATGCGCTTAGGAATGAAAGCCAACACCGCAACAACTTCATATACGAGAGAGGTCACAAAGACGACGCCAACTGCGACGGAGGAATTCCAACAGGCACGCAGTGGAGCGACTACCAGAGGAAACGAAGGAATGAAGGCCCAAGATCGGAGCAGCCTGGTTCCGGCGTAGCGCCACGAAATAACGACGTCAATCGGAGGAGGAAAGAAGGGGAGCGAAACACCGCGGACCCTTCTTGGTGTCGCCGGAGTGCCCGTGTTGCTTTGTACACAGCGTCACGAAGCTTAGCGGGAGCCGATATAGTTTCTTACTTTCCGGGGGGAAATAAACTCGTTACGCCGAGCGTCCGCCAAGGGAAAGAAAAAAGAGAGACGTTAGTGAGTAGCAGTGCAGTGCGTTATATAGTGCGGCTGTCGGGGCGAGCAGCTTTTATAACGACTTCCGTACGACGGCTCTCCGGGAGCGGGCTTTGACGGCACCGGAGAGAAGAGGGTGCCCCGTTCTCCGCCGCCTTTCGCGCTGGTCTCTACACGTCACGACAAGAACGGTGCAGCGGTGTGGAAGACAGGGTCACTTCGGAATAGCGAATGCGCTGCAACGTGAAATGGTCACACGTTGTGTAAGTGGAACGCGTCCTGCTTGACGAGTGAATGAAGACTCATAGCGTCCCATGCGCATTTGTTTAAGACGACTAGGAGGCGAAATCCATCTTCTTTTTGGTCTTAGTCGATTGTCTAGATCCCCCTCCGCCCCTCTCCCACGTGAAAGCTTTCTGCACCCAACGTGGTTTTGCATTGCCTCGAGGATCGGAGGCACTGAAAGCTTTCTGTACCTCAAAGGGTTTTGCAGTGCCTCCGGGATCAGCCCACCTTTGACTAAGCGACGTTGTCATGTGAGGACGTCATGATGACGTCACAATTCTGTCGGCCTGTGACGTAATGATGGTGTCATAGGGTGACGTCATCACATATTTTTTTGCATCACTCGTGTTGACGCCGACGCCGCCAACGGTGATTTTTTTTTGCGTTTGATGACTGATCTAAGGCTCTCGCCTTAATCATTGATGTGAGGGTACGAGCTGCAAGACGTCAAATTCTACGGTAAGGCCACAGAAGTGGCCGTTTCCATTCGTGTCTTTACGGTGGAAGCTTTACAGACGCGATGCCGCGTAGAACGCTGGTGCGCGGATGGTCGTGGGTTCGATTTCTGAAGATGGTCAGTAAGTATGCGCATCTGCGAATGAGCGATCATTGAAGCGGTTGTGGCGCTCCTCTCAGTCAATCGTTGGCCCAATCAGTGTGTCTACTCTCGGTTGGTCGGTCCGTACATCAGTGCCATCCTTATGTTGGTCCAGCCGCTTCAATCAGTCAGTCGTTAATCCAGCCAGTGAGTCTTATCAGTAAATTGGTCGGTCAGTCGATCGGCTTCGGTCATTTGGTGAGTCTGTCGGTTGGTTTGTTGGCTCGTAAGTGTCATTACACACTTGGTCCGGCCGCTACGCTCATCTGTCGGCCGGTTCGGATCAGTCGTCTGTCAATCAGCGTTGTCATTAAATCGGTCTAGCCACTCCAGTCAGTCGTTCATTAGTTGAACTAGTGAGTCAGTAACGTGGATCAGTCAGTTAGCAATGGTGCTTCGTGTTCATGAGCGTCGAGACTTTGAAAACTGTTGTGGGCTGCTGCCTCGCCGGCTGTAGTTGAGCAAACGGACAGTGAGCGATGCACTTAGTTATAGTCCAGCGATATGCTCAAAATCGCGCTTTTAAGGCGAAAGCCTTAGATACCTAATCAAACGCGGAAAGCGACCGTCGACGGCGTTGGCGGCGTTAACGAGAGTGATGCAAAAAATCATGCCATGACGTCATAATGACGACATAGCTGGTCAAAATTTCTTACCTCAAAACGTCATCATGACGCCACTATAACGTCACATCACGTGATGTCACATGATGTCATCACATGACATCGTCGCTTAGTCAAAGATGAGCCGATCGCGGAGGCACTGCAAGGCCACGTGACGTGCAGAAAGCTTCCAATTCCTCCGATCCCGGAGTCAATGCAAAACCACGTTGGCTGCGGAAAGCTTTCGGGTCAATACAACCGAGAAATAAAGATGGCTTTCGCCTTCCAGTCGTCTTAGGCAAATGCATAAAGGACCATGCGACTTCTTGAACCACCGGAACAACTGATTGCATATGCTGGCATAAAAGAAAAGGTTGAAATTCGAAAGCAGCTAGCGTGAAGAAAACAGGAACCAGACTTACCAAAATAAAGCTCGGCAGAAACGATAAAAAATAACAACCCGAGCCTACGGATGGTTGTTTTGTGCAAAGTAATGAAAATAATAAATGACAAATGCAAGGAAGGAAACACTCGATGTTTTCACGGCGCTGAAACGAGCCTCTTGAGAGAGCAGTCGATTATGCAGATTCAGCACGTCCCACGGGTGCACGTAAATACGCGGCGAGGGCCTCTTTACCTACGTCTCATTGCATTCATATAAATAGGTGGCGTATACAGTTGCCGAGCAAAAGTTGGCTGCAGCAGCTGTGCCGTGCACGAGAATCCTCGTAAAAGTATTTTGACACAACAAAATTATTAAGGCGAGAGCCTTATATATGCTTCATCAAACGCGAAAATTGACTGTCGGCGTCTTCGAGATTTGGCGAGACCTGCGATACTTCGCGAGATCTGCTGAGATTTCGCGAGACCTTACGATACTTCGCAAGACCGGCGTCGGCGTCGACACAAATGACGCAAGAAACCACTAAGTGATAAAAGACGGTTAAAAGTCACGTGATAGGCAAGTGAATACGTGTGTGCATCGGCTTACTAAAAGTAACATGACCTCACTGTAACATGACACCATCAATGACGTGACCCGGTGACGTCATCATGCCGTCACAGTTTGCACGAATTTGTGATGTCGTAGTGATGTCATGATTTCTTCACAACACGCCGTCACATGATGACGTCATCGCAGGACATCGTCCCTTGGTGAAAGGCGGGCCGATCACGGAGGCTGCGCAAAACCACGTTAGGTTCAGAAAGTTTTCGGAGGCGGAGGGGAGATCAATACATCGACTGAGAAGAAAAGAAGAAGAAGAAGAAGAAGAAGAAGAAGAAGATGGCTTTCGCCTTCGAGTAGTCTTAGGTGATTGCATAAGGGACCCTGTCAGTTTTTCCACGGTGGACCTGCTTCATCCTGACAGGTCAATGGAGCAAAACATAGTTATATGCCGTGCAACGTACAAACAAACATATTACAATCTTCCTAGACGAAGTCTAGCGCTAAACTTAGAGCATGCTGCTGACATGTGTGATTCTTCAGCCGAGGAATTATGGGTAATTATCGCATGGGTATCACGGGTCGCCTACAGGGTTGCCACTGACGTTCAACTAAATGTCACCAAACGACGAGCAAAAAGTCGCCAAAAGTCGCCATTTTTTCACAAATTTCGCCAAAAAAGTCGCCATTCTATAGATATGTGCGGCATACCTATAGTAATAAAAAATTTCCACTCATGTATAGCCCCGCAGAATACAGTACCATCCTAGACCCTTAAATTATATCGACGTGTCTCAGTGCCAGTCGCATCGCCCGCTTCACCATGGGAGTACATGGTGCTGCTCCTCCGACTAGCCGCACGATGTCCGTGGTGGCGCAAGGGTGAATGAATGAAACGCTCATGATATCCTTCCATCCCTATCCGACCGTTCAAAGGTAAAAGTGTGGTAAACCTTGGGCGAATACTGTGAAATCATTGTTTGTAGACAGCTTTACGTACCCTTATATGAATTAAACGGATTAAAAGGTTTATTGAAGTTAACACGACAGAATTCTTAGAGGAACCGATCATTAGTGAGTCTTACACCTTTTCAGTGTGAACTAATATGATACCGGACGCCACCGACCCTTTCTTATAGTCACTTATATCTACACGCGTCAATCCGATGCGTTATTAATGAACAGGTAGATAAGGTAAAATTTTATATAACAATTGGTTTCATTGCACACGCTCACCGACAACAGTGGAAAATGCCTCAATAAATATTTTTTTTATTGCACAAATAGCCGCGTATCCGCCTCTCGTCGCTTTTCGAAAACAGTCTTTACGAGCTGAATTGGGGCAACTGAAACAGTGAATAAGTCGCCAAGCTATTCAGAACAGTTGGAGGTCTGGCGGAACAAATGGTCGGAAGACGCGGCGAACCCGTCGTCTAGCCCCTTCAGAAGCGAAACTTTAGAGAAGCTTAAGACACCTAAAGCCTTAAACTTATAGTAAAACACTGTCGCCTCGCGGTATGCAAGGTAGTCCGCTGACTTACATGTTGCTAGAATGTCGCTAGGGGCCGCTGCAGTACCTCCTGTATCTAGATGAATTGAGGAGATACACACGAGTTACAAGACGGACATACCAAATGACGCTTAATGTGCACATTCTACTCGTGGGTCTAAAACCATAAAAAATACAGCGAATGTTGCCGCTCATTCTTTGGGAAGACACTGAGCTTAGGATGCATAACGTAGTGGAGACATAAGCCGAAAATCGTCAAGAATTCGCCGTGTCGCCATTCATAATTTTAGGCCGCCACGAGCCTCTCAAATTCGCCAATTTGGCGAAAAGTAGCCACCATTGGCAAGCCTGGTCGCCTATGCTCGCTTCGTGCGACTGTCAGTTGAGTCACCTGTTTTTAAACAGCTGTTGTCTTCCCAAACTTGGGTGCGGCGACCGCAATGAATCGTGTGTCCTCTCATTTCTACCAGCCTGAATAACATTACAGATCTGAAAAAGAAAAGGATTCTTTAATACTATTATAATGAATCGAACGTAGTCGTCAGGATAGCATGCGAGGGTTTATGCCTTAGGTTAGTATGCGAGGGTTGATTGGTCTGTTGCCGCCTCGTGCAAAGATCCGGTGCCATGTGGTGCTCTCTGGCAAGAAGAGTAACCATACTCGCCGCCTTGGCCACAAGAGGCGTTGGTCAACACTCCAAGGCATTACACATAAATACCCGACGAAGTCGACGGGAAAGCGCATTTCTTCGCAGCTCAATTGGCAGAGCATCGGAAGCGTAATCCGAAGGTTGTGGTTTTGGACCCACTATTGGAAAGGGTGACTTTTCGTCCAGTTCAATTCATTTCGATTTACGTCATAATTACCACACTGCAGTTAAAGGATATAATTAATGACATCCTATGGTTTCATTGAATTAATTTTCTGTTATATTCATTTAGCTTTGTCTATCAACGAAACGAGCCTCTCGAAAAAAAAAATTGCCCTTCTTTTATCCAGGATGAATGCCAGTGTTCAAGAGAAATCCAGATACGCACCGACATGCACGAGAATAAATTTCGTGAATTATTTATGTGGATTCAGGCTGACGTAACCTTACGAAGTAGTTGCCGAGGTGAATCCCTCCACTTCGTTGAAGCTTGAAGGAGTGTTATGCAAAGCACACACGACGAAGACTAACGTTAAAAACACATACAGAAGAAGCGCTGAACTCTGTTTTCTCGATGAAATCATAGTAACTCGTTCGTAGACAAATCCAAGCGCTCGCTACCCGGTCATTTACATATTGTAACTGAACAACTCCGGCACCGGAATTCCATCTGTGTTGTAGCTCTATCGCGAAACACTGCTTTATACTACAAGATTGCTAAATCTTGGAACTGCGCTTGTGTACACTTCAACCTCATCAGCATTCACTTACTCGCAGCCTACGCAGTACTGCACAGATTTAATGAGGCGGTGCATAACAAACTGACTTCGCTCCCTACAGCAATTCTCAGCATCAAACTGGCGCGTACGCACAAAGACACGTGGAAACTGGAATATGTAAAGTGGCAGTTCTCTCATTTGAATACTCGCCGTATATGTGAAAGCATCAAGCAATGTAAAGTGCATTCGTGAAAAGGGAAGCGCCTCATTTCAAATTCTTTATGGATGCCACCATTGTCGAATGTTGAAAGGGTCTGTGTTGATCCTCAAACACAAGCCGTATTGGAAGCGATCGGTTCTGTGTGTTGAAAAAACACGGGCGACATAATAGTTAAGAAATGGGAGAACAGTTGCTATGGACAGGCTTTTGTGAGTAGCACGATGGACGGCAGCTTAGTTTAGGCTGACGCAACGGTACTGCGATGCAGCGTGCTCTAAGCACAACAGCGTTTGTAAAGTAGCCTCATGGCGAGACTCAGAGCGTCGAAAGCAGGACACAGAAAAGAAAACACGGGACAGGCGCTGACTGAATGTGCTCTTCAGCACATTCAAGATTGGTAAGGAGTGGTATTTCCGTTAATTGCCTAAATGCAGCCGTCGCCAAGTCATGCTTCCACCAGGTATATTGCAGCTTCATTAAGCAGGTGAACCGGCTCCGTGAAACCGGGTTTCCAGATGACGTTCTTGTTTCTGCGTCCAGCAGAATTTTGCGCAGGTTAAAAACGGAATAGGCTGGTGATGTGCACGACATTAAGCGGCAGAGGGTGACTGATAAGTTTGTGGTCGTTCCATATTTTCATGGCGTGTCACACCGGTTAAAAAAGATGTTGCTGCGACTGCAACTGGTGCTGAAATTGGTAGGGTTCGCGCAGCCATTGACGGAAAAGTGACAGCAAATTAAGCAAAAAATGACTGTGGCGTGAAACATCGAAAAAAAGCTCGTTGACTGTAAGTCAGGGGTGGTGTACCGTGTGCCATTCTCTTGTGGGGCTTCATATATTGGGCAAACTGGGCGCTGCCTGAATGTTCGTCTAAGGGAACATCACAGCTCTTTGAAAGGCACGCCTTAAACGCACTTGGCTATGCACTGCAAAGATTGTAGCGGTTGTTCGCCGATTTTTGATGCTACGCAGATTTTGTTTGCCCACAAGCACCAAGTGGCTAGGGAACTGGTTGAAGCTGCCATGATTAAGGAGATTGGCACGTGTGTTAGCCACCCCTCGTTACTTTTGTCGGAGGCTGAGTACACATGCCTTCTGGAAAAACCTGTAAGACAACTTTCGGAATGCAGCTATCGCTGATGTACGCTTTAGTGACGACAACTTATGATTTATGTTTTTAACGCAATTTCAAATTGTTTTTTTTATTTTGATTTGTTCATGGATGATCACGTGAGGTCATATCTTTGGCTGTTTTGTTGTGACGTTTTTGCCAACTATAGGAAGCGGGTTTCCTTTTCAGTAAACTGTGGCGAAGCCTTGGTACTGTTTAATGGGTTGCGCTCTCCAGAGGCTTCTAGTGGGTCGTTCTCTTCTGAAAGCCGCTCGCGCTCGGAGTCCATGCTTTTGCCTTGACTGTCGCCACTGCGTATTGCCGCTGAGTGCCGTCCAATAGACACCTTAACAAAACTTCAATTTTCAGTCAGCGCCTTTCCCTTCTTCTATGTGTCATGTTTTCCACGCGCTAAGTCTCTTCACGAATCTATACCAGCTCGCCCAGTACACCACTATAATTCAGTTATAAAGTAGCAGCATAGAAGGTTGAAGACTGCCCGTGTATCAGGGTGAAAAGCCTTAGATGCCTCATCAAACGCGGAAGTTGGCCGTCGGCGTCAACACGAGTGTTGCAAAAAAGTCACCACGCGAGGACGTCACCATATGACGTCATCATGAAGTCACAGATCGCCAAAATTGGTGGCATCGTCATGACGTCACATAACGTGGCGTCACATGATTACGCGATAACATCACCTCATATTCCACGGGATAAACTTGTGTTCCGTCGCGCTGCCGAAACGAATCTCAGAGGCCACGTAGAGAGAAGCGCGTGGTTGAGATCTGCTCCACCCGGTGGCGCAACGATCCCAACTGCTCACAAGAAAACCGTCTGCACTTCCAACGAAATCATTCAAATAATTTTTATTAATTATCCTGGGAGTTATTTGGCCCTTATCGTAAGTAGACTTCTGCTACAATATCATATGTATCCACTTAACTATTAACTTGTACCAGAATCATCGATTCTGTAAGTTAGTTTTGTGAACACTTTTTTTACGAATATTCGGAAAACCGGAAATGCTCGACCGGAAGTGCTTAAAAGAGAAACGAGAGTGTCACTCTGTGTTCATGCGACTAGAAACAGCTGTCCCAGAATACGTCTGTGGTATGACGATACTTCTGGCACACACACTCATACACACGAAGATATTTGGACAGAGAGGCTCTTGCTTCTGTTACGAGTGTCGGTCCACCCGGACAGCGCGCTTCGTTGAGCCCCCTTCCGGCTCGAGCCACCGAGCATAAGCCTCCAGAGGCCGCCCGAATACATTAGGTTCCCCGAAATGAAACCTCGTGCGCTCCAGCGGGCACCGAGTATAATAGCCAAGCAAGGGAGCCTTGACACGCGAAGTTTCATATCGACGCGTCAACGCGGCCAAGTCGTCGCCGTTCACGCAAGTTTGTTGACAGTTCGCAGTTTGATATGCGACAGCCACGGCCGTAACGAGCAGGGTCTGAAATGTGTACTCAGTCTGGACAGATCGGTGCAGCGAAGGCGAATGCCATATCCTGGACGCGTGCTCCACACTATAAGAAAAAAAAAGAGTCCTTTGACTCTTCTTTTTGAGTCATGAGTTGCCACGCATATGATTCTCTTTAAAGAGACAAGTGAATTCTCTTTAGTGATTATACTCTCTTCGGGGAGTCTGGCGACCCACAACAGGGTTAACGGGTCTCTTTAAAGAGGGTCGTACGCGTGGCAAGTTGGGACTCGCCGAAAAGAGTCACAAATAATCTTCTTTTTCTTCGAGTGCAGTAAGACGTGAGTACAGGAAGACGAGACTACACATCTGATTGATGTACTTGTTACGCTGTGCGGGTAACCACCTTAACGCAAAAATCGTAAATCAATTAGCGCATCGCACAACAGGCGAGACATTCTTCTTCGTTTTAAGCGCGAATGCAGTCTAGTTTAACTCGAGGATTGGGTGGGTGTGGAAGATGCGGGATCTGCAGCTTTGCTTAGACAGCATGGTGGAGGTGGAACGCAGTATTATGGTTTGCGAAAGCGCAGCACGAAATCAAAAATGCATAACTTGGGGGTTAGTTCACTTTCTATCTATCTATCTATCTATCTATCTATCTATCTATCTATCTATCTATCTATCTATCTATCTATCTATCTATCTATCTATCTATCTATCTATCTATCTATCTATCTATCTATCTATCTATCTATTCTATCTATCTATCTATCTATCTATCTATCTATCTATCTATCTATCTATCTATCTATCTATCTATCTATCTATCTATCTATCTATCTATCTATCTATCTATCTATCTATCTATCTATCTATCTATCTATCTATCTATCTATCTATCTATCTATCTATCTATCTATCTATCTATCTATCTATCTATCTATCTATCTATCTATCTATCTATCTATCTATCTATCTATCTGTCTATCTATCTGTCTGTCTGTCTGTCTGTCTGTCTGTCTGTCTGTCTGTCTGTCTGTCTGTCTGTCTGTCTGTCTGTCTGTCTGTCTGTCCGCGTGTTATACCACAAGCTACCACAAGAGTTCGATTAACCGTACTCCCTCGAACACTTCCCTCGCCTCGGTCTAGTAAATATCGCTTACGTAATCATCCCGCATCTCTTTAAACAATTATTCCATAACGCACCGCTCCCACTCCCCTCTTCTCCCCAGGGAACACTGTTTCGCACACTTCATTGGCTAAGAATACCATCCCAGGTACAGGAGTGGCCCACCGCCTCTAACCAAACCCGAGCTCAGCCACTGTAACACATCGCAGCAGCCGCCGTCAAAGGCCGGGTGAGAGCCGAGCATGCAGACACAAAACAGACGCCCCGGCGGCAACAGTTACCACTCCCGCCAGCAGCAGTAACCCGGAAAAGAACACATCGACACCCACGCAACCGTCATCGCCGCTGTATCCTCTCGCTCCGAGCCAGAAAACCCCTGATAAACAAGCCGAGAGAAGCACTCGCCAGATTCGGTTGAATTATTGCCGCACGTAGCTCAACGCTCCATCAGTATGCTGTCCAGGTACTCTTGCTCTCCGATGCGCCGTTCCTTCGCGCCGTCACTTTCCCGAGCTCTCGCACTCATTCGTTTTTCTTTCTTTCTCCTTGCCTTCTCCGTTACTTCCCTTGAACTTGCGGCAAAACGCCTTGTTTCTGTGGTAGTCTGCGCTAAACCTTGCGCGCACGTTTCTTGGCTGCCTTGTACAGGCTGATTGGTTTCTTAGTGGCTAAACTTGCCTAGTCCAACCTATAGATTAAGTATTGTAGAAGTGCTGGTAGGTAGCTACGCAGACCAAGCTCGTCAGAGAGAAGGAAGAGTTATACGCGTACGAAGCTATTCTTGTTTAGATTTTGGAACGCAGCTCTTCGTGAGTTTCGCGTCATCCTAGTGTAACATTCGAAAAGCATTCACTCATTTATCCATCATATTAATACGTGATGATGATAGTGTCTGTGTTCCAATTCTGGGCAGCATCGTAGACAGTCTACGCTGACGGCTTAGAAGACAGCTCCAGTCCTCGGAGAAACAGAAAGCGTCTGGATGACGCCTGCTCGACATGATGCCACCTCGTGTCCACAAGAGAAATCTAAGGAAAACAAACAGAATTGTTACTCTTTGTTTTGTTCCTGTTTGAATCCATTAAAAAACTGAACGCGGCTTACACTAGGCACGAGCAAAAAAAAATGGTGAAGCTTACACTAACTCGCGCAAGGCTTGAAACAGCGAAACGGGACGAAATCTGAAGACTAATCTGGTTGCTTCTAGGTTGTTGCTAGGCTTTAGCTAGGTTAGTCACGACACGGATGCCCGAACTTCAGAATCGAGAGTTCGCACCTCTCATAAATCTACGATACCTATGATGATTTATGATTATAGTTTTCCGATAGGCCGCACAAATTACGGCTAGCTAGAGAGCTTGGCTGTTAAAAGCGTCTACTTGTGGGCAGACGACCATACCGGTGAGATCTGAGCAAGGATCTGAGCTATCTGAGCATTCCGCACAGCCGCCACCTTGTTTGGACAGCAAAGTAGCCTGCATCGTGGTTGTCTCCGACATAGAGTTTCCAATTCCAATACCTAAAATGGCCTAAAGGGAACTCTGGCGCTGCGATCGTTCAGCCACCATGGGAATGATGGGTAGTACACGGATTTGCCTAGTCTTCGTGCTTGTGGGCTTCGAACGCACTTCTGGCTTTGTTTATTGCTATGTTTTGGTTTTCTTTCGGATAAAAGAATGGATTGTTGTGAACTTCGTGACCAGATTTGAATGGGTGAGCCTAAAGAAGTTAAAGTGGTGAAGTGAAACTGCTGATTTTTGCTGAACTTCGTTTTGCGACAAAGCGGATGCAGGCGACGCGGAGCCAAACGGAGCCGAAAGAACGAAGTTTAGACAAATCCGTGTACTACCCATAATTCCCATGCTGGCTGAAGCGCGATGCATTGCAGCTCCCATAGACACTAGCGCCAGAGTTCCCTCTAGTAAGTATTGTAGGAAACTCTATGGTCTCCGATGCAGTCTTCACCATGCTGTCTATTTTGCCGGCTACGTGAGAACTGGAATGGGACTTAAGATGGCCGCTGTCCGCTTAGCTGTCTATTCAGTTGTCTACGGTGAGTATTGGAACACAGCCGGTGATGATCAAGTCGCAAAGCATCTCGCCTCATGCTTGTTCATATGATATTCAATCATCCGGTTTTGAAAGCTCAGTTCGTTACGACCCCATCTTATCACTGCGCTCGTTTAGAGCATCACCATAAGGTACACGTCACCAGCTGCCGCACTCATACTTTCCATTATTCTTTTGTCCCACGCACGTCCAAATACTGGAACCACCTTCCCTTCGACACAGTTTCCAATTCAGATCATGACTTGTCTTGTTGCACCTTACACAATTATTTATTTAGAACCGCCGCGGCGGTCCAGGGGTTAAGGGGCTCGATTGCTGACCCGCAGGTCGCGGGATCGAATCCCGGCCACGGCGGCCGCATTTTCTATGGAGGTGAAAAAGCTACAGGCCCGTGTACTTAGACTTACGTGCACGTTAAAGAACCCCAGGTGGTCAGAAATTCCGGCAGCCTTCCGCTACGGCGTCTCTCATATTCAAATCTTGGTATTGGGTCGTTAAACCCCAACAATTAATTATTTGATGACGCGTAAAGTGTGTGTGTGTATATATATATATATATATATATATATATATATATATATATATATATATATATATATATATATATATATATATATATATATATATTATTTTATTTTATTTGCTCTACATCCCTCATCGTACCTGCGTTTGAATTCAGCTGTATCAGCCTAACGTCGCATCTTCATATGTACAGTAGTTGATATTAATTTGATGTTATTTTTGTTCGTTTTTGTTTGTTATTTTATGTGCCCTGTTCCCCTCCGTAGAGATTTGTACGATTGAAGGTGAAATAGATGAAATGAAATGATGACAGATCCGACAGACAATACGAAAGCTGCAGAAAGAGTACTGGACAGTTAGTGATGGCGAAAGAAATCCCCAAAGAGGGGTACGGTTGGGCACTCAAATTTCACGTGCTTAACCGCTGACGTCTTCGGCAAGAGAGGACGATGGGGAGGGAAACGGGCGATGATCAGAGCACAAGCACCGACTTTCTTTTTTCCTCGGCAACGAAAGAAGAGAGTCGCAGCTTGAAATATTCCCACGGCACTCCGCGCAAGAGAGCTTACGTTCGTCGCCCCCGTGCGAGTCTCAGATTTTTATCGCTAACAGGAAAGCGTAGCGCAGGAGAATGGTATTGATTAAGGAACAAAAAAAAACATGGACGATTGCGAATGGTTGGATTGCGAATGCCTCCCAACACAGACGCTCCCAATATGTATTTCTTAGAGAGCCGTCCACATTTTTTGAAAGGGAATGGTTTCGACTACATCGCCCTCAAATAATTTTCGTGCAAAAGCTCCTGGAGCCATTACAAGTGACATTTAGGAATATAATCTACCCAAACGCACTCAAACACGCAGCAGTAATAGAATATGATGACATATTTCCAAAAAATGCTAAGTTATTGCCCATTAGATATTTAAATGGGTTGTTGGAAGACCACCTTAAAAACGTACGGATAAATTCAGTAATAGCCACAGATGCTTCTGTTACTGATGAGAAGGCAGGAGTGGGAATTTATTCAGCAGCACTAAATTGGTCATTTTCCCTCCGTTTGCCCGACTTCACACCAATATTCCAGGCAGAATTAATCGCAATTATTCTTGCTTTGCGGAAACTCCCAGTACATATCTCTTCAGCAGTTATATTAACGGATTCCTTGTCTGTGTGTACGGCATTAGCAGTGCCACAGCCGTCGAGCTGCCTAACAGAACTTTTCTCATATATGCCCAATCACGCACGGCACGTCCGGTTGGTTTGGGTACCAGGCCACACTGGACTGATATTAAATGAAGCGGCGGACACTCTGGCGGCAGCATCCCTTAAAGGGCCGGTTATAAATGTTCTGAGGCCGTCTTCTAATAACACGATCGCACGATTCCGAAATTTTTGTCTGCAAGAGGAACGTACTAAATCTCATGTCCTAAACAATACATATTTTCAGCACCTTAGGTTTTCGTGGAATAGCACATGGTGTAGTACAAGACAATTGGAAGTAACATTAACTAGACTGCGATGCAGAATACCGTCACTAAATTTTTATTTACACAGGCCTGGGTTCGTTCCTTCCCCTAACTGTAATTACTGTAATCAAGCAGAACAATAGAGCACTACTTCACAGAATGTCGAAGATACCAAAACATAAGGCACAGATTTCTAAAACCTCCTTTTCAAAAACTTGTCCTTGAGCTTTCCACATCGGCATTACTCTCCCTGGGGGCGTCGGCACTAGGGCAATGCAACAGGGGCATATATGATGCCATATTCATTTATATTAAAGAAACAAAGAGACTGCCATGTTAAATTACAAGTAGAAATATATCATTTCATTCCCTTACTTAAATTTCTGTAATTACTTATTTATTTATTTAATTCTATTATTTAGCACTCGATTAATAACATTTCATAAAAAAAGCAAAAAAAATCCAAATTGCCCTAACCTTTTTTTTTTACTATAAATTATCTTTTTCGTATATACCTTTTATTTTATTTTTTCACAAAGCCTACTGCCGCACGCTTCGTGGCCGATCCCCCGTAGTGGGTTGAGCTATTCCCCTAAGGAACCAACCAACCAATCCGTACTAAAGGTGAACACACGAGCTAAGATGGCGTTCGAGACAATGAACCGGTATAAAACCAAGCGATGCTTGGTCGATGCTACATTGTGGGTGCGTATAGCTACATGCCTATAGGCGGCTTGTCAACAACAGCTAAATAAGCTCAGGTTGCATGACAAGCGGTACAGCACAGCCTACGCAGCCGCTTTAGGTGTAGTACAACGGAAGAAGAAGGGGCGTGTAATTTCGAGGTGGAGGGCACATCATTGAGCATCGCGTCAGCCCGCATTGCCTCTATGAATAAGAATGAAAAAAAAGAAAAACGTTCAAGCTACGCGATGTTGATTGCTGACGAGCCGTTCCCCCTAAGTGTGCACGACCTTTTTTTTTTTTTTGACCTCCAAGTGGACGATAACTAATGATGATTATCATATTAATTATGATGAGGTAAAAGCTCGGTGCCTCCTTGAAAAAACAAGCATCCCCTTGCGGTGACGCAAATGCTCCCCCCCCCCCCCCCCCCGCCCCCAGTCCTTCTCCAGTGCGCGGCAGGCCTGCTAGAGGTCTAACGAGGCCATCTTGACCCCCCCTCCCCTTCCCGCTTCCTCTGCCGCTCCTCCTCCTCCACTCCCCCCCCCCCCCCCCCCCGCCATCTTGGCTCGCTCGAAATCACAGCCTTCTCTAAGTAAAGCGAGCGCTCTTGTTGCGTGTGGAACGGCGTAGGAAAACAAAGCGTGGCTCGCCAGGCCGGCTACCCGAAATAATTCCGACACACGCAGACACGCTAGCGGTGGCTCTAGGATGGATGGGAGTCGGTGACGTCACGAGGGCGCCGAGGGATCGGAGTGATACGTCAGCGCCGGGACTATGGAGCGAAGGAGACCGCGCTTTGACAAGCAAGGAGGGCCGCGAGGTGGTTAAGAAACGGAGGGCACGGCGCTATGCACTCTATAGTAAGAAAAAATCTAGTAAAAAGGGCGTAGTTTTGTCCCGCGATAATAATCGCCACATGGCTTACTTGAGTTTCTTCTCTTGAACACTCGACGCTCGTCACTTTCCTATCAAGAATGCTATGACTCGCTGATAACGCGCATGCCGTTCGTGACATGGAAATGCGAGACGCGCGGCGATAACACAAAGAAAGGCACGCGAGATAGATGACGATTATTGCTGTTAGACAGAAACACGCCCTTTTTACACGTTCTTTTTTTAGAGTGTGCGTGCGGTATGTTATCGTACATTTGGATGTCTTTCTTCCCAGTGCAGTCGCGTTGTGTGATAAATGTACGCACAGTGGCCTAGTCAGGTGACCTGTAGGTGGCCTAGTCAGTGGCCTAGTCAGGTGAAATGCCAGCCAACACTAGATAACCTTTGAAAACACACAGAACGAACGCGTTATTGTCAGCTGGCGTGACCCGTATTTTCGGCTCAATTCGTGACGCCACAGGTCTGTTCACGTGACGTCAGGAGAAAATGAGCTATTGATTGTCCATATACGAGTGATGTCAGTTGCGAATAGTCCCCTACCCTGCTTTGCCATGCAGTCAGACGCCCGCTGTCTCGTCTCTCAAGACTATCGTGCGCGCGATCAACTGATTTCACTTCGTTTTGTGCGTTTTCGACTGCGCAGACGGAGATAATAGCGTGTGCCCAAGAAAGGGGCGAAATCCTGATAGGCCCTACGCTTAGTGCTGACATTGTCCACGTGTTTTATGAAGAAACAAATGGCGAGGAGGAGAAAAGCGCCTGTAGAAAAGGTATTGAAGGCGAGAAAGAAACCACTTTCTCGTCTTTGAACGCGGAGTGGTTTAGGTGCCCTTTAAGCAACATTGGTGAGCTCCAATATCACGCGTCGAAGGCCCTCTCACTCACTAATTTAGAGCACGTAACGGCTTCTTCATCGAGTTACCTTTCAAAAAAAGTTAATTGTGTAGTTTCTGGTTATCACTGGTTACAGCTTTAGATGCTAGCTTTCGTGCCCCACAATATTTGACAGGAAGTGTCACTGCAGTCAACGTTTCGACAAGAGGTCTTGTATTCGTCTCAGTGCAGTTAGTTATAATTTGTAACACGAAATTACGAAAGTGGACCAGTGCCCGTTAGGTCTCTTTCCGCATCTTTCCACTTCGAAAGACGACAGACAATTGCGCGAGCCGCAGTTTCGGTAACGTAGCTTGTCTATACAGTGATTGCGTGTGCCATTCCCGGAATGCGGCAAATCATTAATTGAGCAAGCGGAAGTGATTGTCTGGGTGAAACTGAACTTTGACGCGCTTTTTCGGTCGTACAGCGGCTCGGCACAGATTAGCAGCGCGGCGAAACTTTTCGGCACAAAGAGGGGCCACCATTACGCTGTTATCTCTAAACTACCATGCATGAAACGGGCTTATCGGGCCGAGACATAATTACCAAACGTAATTACGCTCAACACTGGGCGAAAGAATGAATGTTGTAATGCGGACGTCAGATCCCCGGATATTCTCTCCTGTAGTACAGGCATCAACGTAGATAATTTAGTTACCAATCCCTGCTATTCATTCGTGGTTACCGTTTAATTATTAATTGCTTTGTATTATTGAAACGTTTGTTTTTGTTAGGTAGTGACTCACAAATTATGGTGCCTTTTGCGTATGGCGTATAGATTTTGTTGAGTAATGTCGAAAGTTGGGAGAGCTGGTGATAGTTCATGGTTATATATGAAGCAGCGCACGACGACAGGCACAAAAGTGCCTGTCGTCGTGCGCTGCTTCATATATAATCAAGAGTTTGTTGAGTGTTGCGGTGTGTGTGTTTTTATTTGTTCTGTATCCGATTCAGAACTGGGCAAGTTGGCAAGGATTTTTAGCAAATATTACAGACAAAACAGCGTGAATACTACGAAGAATAAGGAAGAGTGGACACAACACGAGCGCTTACTTTCAACTGAAAAATTTTACTGAAAGAATACCCTAAAATACCATTAACTGCGCATGCTCTTACAGGGCATGCAGGCGCGCGCGCGTGCGCACTTGGTTAGACGACGCAACATATCTTAGCGTTGGGCTGTCAGCGATTATAGTAGTCTAAAAAGGAAATTTGTTTGTCCTGAGTGGACAAAGATTCTTTTCCGCCACCGAGACCAATTGACGTGCGAAGTTCTTGAGGCCTACAGAATACAGAATTCAGGTCGCAAATGCGTTAGTCCGACCTCAATCGCCCTCCAGAATAAAGAAATTTCCTTCTTAGACTACTCTGATCGTCGACAGCCCAGCGTTAAGACCGTTTGCCTCGTCTATCTAACCAATAGTGATCGTCATGAGTTCTTTTCCGGTGCTTTACAAGTGCATGCGCAGTTAATAGCATTTTGATGTGTTCATTCAATAAAATTTTCTGTTGAAAGTCAGCGCTCGTGTTGTGTCCACACTTCCTGAGTCCTCGTTTTATCTGCGCTGTTTTGCTTATATTTGAGTTCTGTATCCCTAATAATAATTGTTGGGGTATAACGTCCCAAAAACACGACATGATTATGACGGAGGCCGTATATAGTGGAGGGCTCCGGAAATTTCGACCACCTGGGGTTCTTTAACGTGCACCTAAATCTAAGTACACGGGCCTCAAGCATTTTCGCCTCCATCGAAAGTTTGGCAGCTGCGGCCGGGATTCAATCCCGGGACCTTCGGGTCAGCAGGGGAGCACCATAACCACTAAACCACCGAGGCGGGTAGCTCTGTGTCCGTAGCTCGCTTGTTCTTAATACTATACCTTTCGAAACAGCATGCTAGGCGCACGTGCCGCTAGGCATATTTGTGCAGTAGTCATTAAAGAACATCTCCCTCCCTCTTTCTTTCTTTCTTTCTCTCCCTCCCTGCCTTCTACCCCCTCCCCTTCTCTCTCTCTCATTCGCAAGCGCTCTCCAAAGCGGAGCGGATCGCTCCAGAGTGGGGCGATCAAAACGCAATCACGACCACTTCGCCGTATCGCCCAGGCGCCTGCCCTCGCTTCCCTTCCTCCTTCGTCGAATTCACTCTCGCATCAGATCGGCTTATACTATCCGAGTTGATCTGGCGCGCTAATTGCTACAACGGCCGGGTTCCCCGTCAGAGGGAGCCGCTGCCGATGTAGCAGGCACCTCGATCAATGTGACCTGCGTTGCTCATTGCTGGTATAGGCTGTTAGGCAATCAGCCTCGCTGAGCGGGAAGGACTGAAGAATTGCCAAGTCCAATTTCGAAACGGGAGATAGGAGGGCGATACAAAATGGTGGTGCCAACAGAAATCCTCGACGCGTGAACAGTATACTGCTTAAAAAGAACATTCGTGTACTTTTTAGATATGTAACGTTCACTTAAAATACCACGTGTGCGCATTTATACCGTAAGTTCGAGCGAACACGTTCTACGAGGATGCATTCCTTTGTGAAGAATATCGTAGCGTTGTTGTTCTCTGGCATGACACTTACTTGCTGTTGAAGTGAAGATTTGAATTGTTCAGTGCTGTCGCATTTAGGGTTTAATTTGATTTAAATGTCAGCCCTGCTACTCTTGCGGCTTCGCCCTCCTCAGGAAGAGTTCACTGATGCTGTACGAGAAGGAAGCGAAAAATACTGGTCGAAATATTACAAAGCCAAATAAACTAATACAAATTATGTGCGCATTACATTTATTAAGTGCATGTCTAACGTAGCTCGCTGCGACACTTTGCAGTCCGCAAGAAGTTGTAGGTAGTACATTTGTCGAGGAACAATCTCGGATTGTGTTCCCCCTTCGTACCATGGCAAATGCATAATTGTTTGTAAACATTTCTTGTTTCCAGGTTCTAATCTCGTGTTTTGCCCGTATGAAGTCACAAAACTTAAATCCCTGTCTTTTTTTCTTTATTCTGTGTACGTACGTTAAACTGTCAAGCTTTGTAATGTTAAGTGAAAATGCAGGAACATGTAACTGGTAACGACAAGGTTCAACTTTTCTTAACCAACACCAGTGGACTCAAGTATAGCGTATAGTGAGAGACAGATTAAGGTAAGAGGTAAACTCCTAGGAGATAAAAAACAACGAGGTATTTAATAAAGGTAAAAGCTCGTTACTAATATAAACCGGAGTCTACATTAAGTTAAATCAGCAGTAATGGTGGCTTTTAGTAATTACTTGCACACCGTCAAAACAGTGCCATGTCAACAAGTTTTCTTTCTGTGACGTGGTCGACCACTTCCCTTGCCGGTCTGTAAACTTGGCCATGTAAGACATAAGCCGAACAGACTAGATTGCGTTGGTGAAATGAAGAATAGGGTAACGACGAAGCACACTCAAAAGAATGCCTTTAATGGACGGTGTCGTTGCTTCAGATAGACTAAACGATGGCAACAACGGTAACAGAAACAACATTCATTCTGGGAAACAGTCTCTTCGATGACCATTAGCCGCCATGCGTGATTAGCGAAAAGGAGTTTTTGTAACGGTCCACTGTTATCGCGGTAAGTGTCTTTGCACTGCCTATAGGAATTGTACACGATCCGTCTTCTTTATCCGCGATGACTCGACAAATGTGTGCAATGAAGCAGGACCGTAGCATGTTTCATCGGCACTAACGCAACAGATGGAGCCTTAGTAATAGAACAAAAATAAAGCGAATGGTGTTTGCGAAGGACTGAAAGAGATGAGAAACCCGACAAAGAGTGATTTAGTGCTCACTTAGAAGCTGTCTGCAATCGAGAACTCGTTGGCTTCAAGACCGGGATCGTCTGCTGTTTCTCTGCCCCCAGGGGATGCAGAAGCTCGGAAAAACGAGTCTTCCGGCCCCCTACCGGAAGATGTAGATAGAAGAAACAAAGCGAAGCCAATCCAGTGGGAGAGCCAGACTGAGGACCACGGAGAGAAGAATGGCTAATGACGATGCGAGGAAACGAGCAAGAACTAGAACAAAGAGAGAATAACTGGTTGCGCAGAAAACAAAAAAAAAGAACGGTTGGAAACTGAGCCAGAGCAAAGACGGCGAGGATGTGTCCGTGTTTGCTCAAAGGGAAGTCGTACTGAAACGCCCACAGGCATACAACGAAAACAATCATGCTTTTAGTTATTTTCGTATTTTTGTTATCTCTAAGTATGCCTATGGGTGCAGAACCGGAGTTCTTTGGACATTTCACAGGGGATACAAAGCCGTTGGGAACGAATCTAAACGGACCAGGAAGCCGAGAAAATTGGGAATTTGCCTTCTGCTGCTAAGTTAATGTATTGCGTGACTTCTGCAGTTGTGAGTGCGGTGAACATCCACCGCCGCTACAGCTGTAAGTGCCACAGGCTACCGCCTCTAAGGGTTATGTTATTGTACGAGCAAAAAAAGCTACCCCCCCCCCTCCCCCCGCCCCAAGAAAAAAAAAAACATGAACCAGCTGGACATCGCTCGTCCTCTCTTCCCTCCGCTTTTGCGTAGTACTGGCTCCAGAAGCGGCGCCAAATGGCCTCAGTGTACCGCCCAACCTATCGTGACAGAACTGCGTACGATGTGGTAGAGCGTTGCTGTAGAGCGTTGCCGTAGAGCGTTGCCTAAGAGCGTCGAGGTAGAGCGTTGCGGTAGAGCAATAGCCAATATAAGCCGACTTTAGGCAACCGTAGCCAGCACTACAACCAACATTAGCGGACGATGGTATGCGAGTGAATTGGGCACTTAAAATTGGGTACCGAAGTTATCGCCGACAACGCAGCCTGTTATGCAGACAGTGGGCGGAAGAGGCACAGGAGAGCGTCTTCCTCAAAACAAATTGAGCAGGCGCGCTATGTGCCCTTTAAATCCAATCGTTAGAGTTCTTCGTCCATCTTCCATTGTTTATTCGTTCTGCTGTCCTTTCTACCTGTACAGAATCTGCGGCAATAAAAGGGGGTGACGAAGAATTCGCGTACATGTGTGTTTGTGCGTGTGCTTCCGTTTTCACGCCTGAGAGAGAAAGAGAGCGCATGCGTGTGTGTGTGTTCGTGCGTAAGCGTTAATTGGAAGCGGGCAGTCGTTAACAACGACAAACGGATAGCGATTAAGGATGCGCGCATGGTCGAACCAATATGACCAGAATTCGCGTTCGCCGTCTGCAGCATCGGGCTGGGGGCGGAATGCATTGCGGTGGCCGCTCCTTGAGTAAATACGGGGTCCGCGCGGCGCTTATTTATTCGTAAAGGCGTTGCGCTGAATGCCACGGTTCGCTGAAAATTAGCGGCAGCTCGCGGTGTCCCTTTCCCTGCTGTCACGCCCGCGTTTTTCTGAAAGTCCAGAGAAAATAAAAGGAGAAAAAGAAAGAAAGAAAGAAGACAAATAAAAACACACGCGTGAACTTTCGCAGGCGTGAAATGCGAGGCGACAGAAGAGCTGTCTAAATGATTTTGGAAGCAGCTCCACTAATTACGGTCCAGGAAATTGTGATAACTTGATTAGACGAAAACCAGCACAATACGCCAACATTTGCATATAGAGAATGCGTGTTCTTTGAACCTTTTCGTGCCTTGTTTCTTTATTTCTTTCTCTATTTTCTTGATTCTTTTTTGATTGCCTTCTCTCCCTTTTTTTCGTTCACAGTGAAGATGTATATGCCTAGGCGGTCGAAAATGTGGTGGTCCTTGAGTGCGCAGTGAAGCGATCCTAGAATACGCTACCTCGAAGGGTCTCCGCGCTTGCATTATCCTTTCAGCTTTTGTCAGCATATATAGCTGTAGGGATGATGCCCGCCGCAGCGTGAATCACTACCCATAAAATCCTGTTACGTGTTTTTAATATCCTTTAAGCTAACGTCCCCACCCGCCACGTTGGTCTAGTGGTCAAGGTGTTCGACTGCTGACCCGCAGGTCGCAGGATCGAATCCCGGCGGGGCCGGTCGCATTTTCGATAGAGGCGAAAGTGCTTGAGGCCTGTGTATGTTTAGATTTAGGTGCACGTTAAAGAACCCCAGGCGGTGGAAATTTCCGGAGCCCTCCACTACGGCGTCCTTCATAATCATATCTGGTTTTTGGACATTAAACCCCAACAGTTATTAGACAGTTATAGTTTAGCGTTAGCGTGATAGCGGGGGTTAAGGGAATAGCGTTACCGTAACGCAAACGTTGGTTGCGGAAAGAGTGTTTTAGTTTAGCGGGATAGCGTTTACGTGCGCAAGCCGGGACGGTGGCGCCACCTAGCGAAGGGTGACTGCATTAAGAAAAGTGAAAAGAACAAAACCGAGAATGCTCGCCTGTATACCTGCACGCAGCAATATTACTCCTTCTTTTAGTGAAAATAAAAGTAAATAAATATGAACTAAGCACCAAAAGTGAAAATTTTCATGTTGCAGACTTGTTTACACCGATCTTCTAGATAGGCCTAGGAACGTTCGAAATGGGAAGCGATCTCAAAAACTCCGCTATGTTACTCGTAGTACTCGGTCGCCGAAGCTACCTGAAGGCAAGCGAAGTTATTTAGCACAGTCATTTGCTGCGAACGAAGTGTATCTTTCAACAACTACGCCAAATTCAGTTCGAAGCGGGCGTCCAAAACCGCCGCCATGTTTTACGTACACTACGTAAACCACGCAAACACGGTAACGCTAAATCTGAAAAATAGCGTGCGTACGGTAAACGCTACGGGTCATGTACGGTACTGCGCATGCGCATTTCGGTCCCGCTATTCCGGTAAGCCCGCTATTCCGTTAAGCCCGCTAAACTATAACTGTCTATTATTAAGCTAACGTCACCAAACACAAAGTTTGAAGCACGCATCTCTTAAATATGGGGTAGTGAAATAATAATTATTGGGGCTTAAAGAGACACTAAAGAGCAAAACGATTTTTCTCAATTAGTAAAGTACTCTTTCGCGATACCAAGAACACCACGCTTGCTGCGAGAAGACTCTCAGTAAGCGGGAAAACGCGCAAAAACAGAATGTGGGTGGCGACGCCACCTAGAAGTTTTCGCACCATCTACCGTGACGTCACATGTTTTGACGGCGCCTAGTAGGGACTATGTAGCTCCTAATCGGTAAAAATTAAGTACATTGTCCTCTGAGGGGGCCATAGACTTAACATACGAAGTTTGGGGTAGTTTTGTTGAACCAATACGCCAAAATACGATAAATACACCTTAAAATCCGTTACGTCACGCGGGGAGATTTCGGCGCGAAATTTAAAACTGAAACTTTAAACTTGATTTTCTCCTCTAATAATAAACCTATGATGGCGAAGTTAACAACATTAGTTCTCAGAGCACAATTTATCGATATAAACTGATTCATTGTTTCTTTTAGTGTCCCTTTAATGTCCCAAAACCACGATATGATTATGAGGGACGCCGTAGTAGGGCTCCGGAAATTTCGACCACCTGGAGGCCTGTAACATGCACCTAAATATAACTACACGGGCCTCAAGCAAATTCGACTGCACCGGAAATGCGGCCGCCGCGGCCGTGTGGTAGTGAAATGAAAAGCTACAACAGAAGACAGTTCCGATAAATCCCAGCTCGTGATAAACACCGGATGCGCATTTAAGCTATACGGAGTGCTCGCGCTGTCATTCATTCACTCATGCGTTTTCTTTTGTTGACCCCCACAAAACTAAAACAACCTTACGTCAAAAACTTTTATTACTCGTTTTACCCGCAGCCGTGAGCACTAACCACATCATCGGAGTTTCAATCTATTTCCTAATGCAGCACTGTGAACGAAGTGAAGTCCGTTCAACCTAGGGAGGCCATAAAATGCCGTTAACCAAAGCACATTTCGTCTTAAGGTTAGTTGCTATAGTTAGCCGCTGCATATTAAAAGGTAGAGTTAGTTCCTTTGGGGGTAGTTCTTGGCAGCTGCTCTCTTACTCGGCAGGAAAAAAAAAACTAAAATGACACGTTCTTCGAACTCTAACATGCATCAATATACCCGCTGTCCTCTAACTCGCCTAGGTTGTAGAAACACGACGAAGTCGCTAAAGAGAACGGAAACAGCGCGGTAAAATCATCAATTAGGCGAGGGTCATGATCTCTTCGTGATGGGGTTTCGTAACTTGTTTCGTTTGCTGGCAGCTCGTTACGTTAAACAAGAATTGGCCAATATATTTCGCAAATGCTGCGTAAGTAACTTGGCCATTAGCGAATTTACTGATTGCCGTACATGTGTGGTGTATTAGGCTCCTCTTAGCTGCGGCCGCTTCTACGTAGGACAGACGGGCCCCTGTGTTAACCAGAGATTAATTGAACCTAAGAGATCGCTAACAGGAGGCTCACCATCTAAACTATATTTACGTTGTTTAGAGTGTAAAGGCACGCCGAAGTTCGATGAATGCGCAGTTGACACAGGAACGGAGAAACGAGTCTAATGGTTGAGGCCTGGCATTTGATGATACTGGTAGCTCCCGCGTGAGCCAGGCGTCGATTAACATGCAAAAAGAAGAAATCGAATGCACGAACAGTTGACTCTCACGTAGACCCCCACGCATTCCGGATTATTAGGTATCGCCTCTTGCCTGGGCATGCGCAGGTAAGTTTTTGTGTCTACGTTCTTTCCGCCGCGGAAAATTATTTGTTAGTCGGCGTTTGTATTGGCTTGACTCCTCTCTTGCGTCCGTATTTGCGCGCCCAGTATTTTAACATTAGTTCCTACCAAGTAGCTCTGCAGCTATCTGTTACTTTTAGCGATTAAGCTATAACATGGCGGGCCTCCCGCCATTTAACAATGAAAATGACACGTAAGTGATTGTGCACAAGGGCTGAGCCATGCAGGGTCTGCAGAGAATGCATCACCAGTCTCTATGTGAAATTTACGCTCTGATGAGTGATGTGTTAATGTCCTCCAGCAAAACACCTCGCATTTAACCGCTGTTCGTCTGCGACGACCGCGAGCTAAAAGTCATAATAAGTTAAGCCTACATTTCCAGGCGTCATTAAGCCGACTCTGTTTATTCCTTTGCCCGCTTTGCCGAGTAGCCTTGCTAACTACGGTGAAACGGAGAAACTATGTCACTCGCCGTCTCGGACATATTTCTAACGGCGTGCTATGCACGCGTTCATTAATTACGTTCAGCGCAAAAAAAGATACGTATGACAAGGCTACACCAATAAAGACAGCACAAAGAAGAGTGTCGTTACGTCTGATACTTACAGTCGCATTAAAGGCCATTTCGGCTAAGTTGATGCACGTACGTACTGTGCAAACGCGAAGCAAGTTAATCAGTAAGCAATAAGTTAATAAATGAATGAATGAAAAATGAACGTCTCCTGTTTTGGAATCTACATTAGCGCAGCTTAGTTTCGTAACATATCCAAGTCACTCGTTCTCGGTACGACGCTTTTTTTTTCTCGCTCAACCTTGTTTCGTTATGTCGGGCTTCGTTTGGGTCCCATGCTATCCGATATTGTAATGCAGCTTTCAATGCAACCAGGCTTATAGGGTTTCGAACTACAATTTGGCTTTCTGTGCGACTTGTCTCGTCTACCCTCATTGGCGTAGTCAGAAGAGGGAGGGGGGGAGAGGGGGGAGGCAGCGGCACGACGCATCCGTAACGCCTTGCCATCTCCTCCGGTGCCTGCTCTCCCGTCGGTTCTCCGCCGTTGCGGACGCCTCCCCCTCTCCACCAAAAGTCAACGTCGTGTTGGTGGGCTGCTGGAGAGGGCGAGGGTTTCAAGCAGCTGTTCCTTCTGCTCAGACTGTGAGAGTGTATATGTACACAGAGGAAGAGGAAATAAGACTTATAAAGTGCGGTTCCAGGACTACATGAAGGGTCTCCTCAACGGGGCTTCTCACCTCACGAGTCGATCGCCGCAAAAAAATTCTCGAATACGTCAGGAACGAGCGGAGTTACAGGGACTTGTCGAACGCTTTAAGCACTTCCTCTCTTCTCGACGAGCGTGCTGGAAGCTACACAGGGAGGGATAGCACGGGGAAAATAAGTTACGTCAGTGCGCGTGATATAACGCGATCGCTCTCTCCCGTTGTGATTCCCGTGAGCGCTAGTGTGACCACTGTGTAATGTTAGTACACTATGGAGCGCGGCGCTAAGGACCTTACACGGAGCCGCCACGCGGCAACGCCCCTTGGCACAAAGCGGATCTGATCCAGACGCCGCTCTTGATTTACATCGGCCATCGACCAATAGCATGCTATCCGTTGTGTCATGTGAAACAGCAGGCGCCGGCAGCTCCGGAAAGACTGAGCAGAAGCGGGGCCTCTGTATGAAAAGAGGGCGCCTCCGAAAATGGCACTTTCGTGCTTCGCTTCTAAACTCTCCTTGCCGTGCACGACTGCAAGATTTGGCTGAGCTGTTCATACCAGTATCTGCCTTCCGCAGCATGTGTTTTTTGCACCAAGCCTGAGGGCTGGTTCATGACCCCTTTAAGATACCGACGAGCATAAATTCCCGAACGACGCCCGTTACGAACGACACGTGCGTGCTCTAGTAAGAAGCACGCTCGCGGGCATATGCGCTATGTGCCAGTCACACATTGGCAGCCATTATACTGACGTCATAACGAACACAGCCGCGAATTTGCTATCTGTCACTCGGAACAACGAGAGCCTCCTCTGCGGGCGCGCCTCCTTTAGTAGTTACGCTTTTCATTGCGTCAGCATCAGGCATAATTTAGGTTGTAGTAAGCAAAGAATAGGCGCGAACAATGAGTGCGGGAATGGGAGATCAGATAAGCTGTCAGCGCATCGTTATTTCCAACGCATTCAACAACGCGGGCGTGAACAGCCGTCAAAATATGTGGGGCGGTGCTTATATCTCGAGGAAAAAAAAGCATCAAAAGAAAAAAAATAACAGTGATTAGTTGGAGGGTGCTGGAGATGAGGGGGTTGCTCGTCGTGCGCCCGACTATTCCGCTAAACCTAGCGCACCCGGCATGCGGGGCAATTGCCCTAATTGTTGCCGTTGGGCGCGCCGCGGGCCGAACAGGGGTGGGCGTCCCGCATTTTCCCCGCACGGAAACAAAAGGCACAAGGCAATTCGCGTTGTCTGGGGAAATGGATGCAGGTGGGGAAATGCGGGGTGAGCGGTCGCGATCTCTAGGGGAGCAGATGGGGGAAAACGATAAGAAAAGGGAGCGCAGAAACGGGATAGAAGGAATGAGGGAGGGTACAATGAGTGACCAAATGAGAGAAAGAAAGAAGAAATTGAGAAGGTGAGTAGGCAAAGAACATATGCAATGGGGAAGGCTAGAGAGAATAAGGAAAGCGGGGGGAGCAGTCGAGATCACTGGGGAAGATGGGAAAATGATAAGTAAAACGAGTGTAGAAAAGGGATAGAGCTGAACCGGGAGGGTACAATGGGCGTCCGAATGAGGGAAAGAAGGAACGAAGAAATGGGTAAGGTGAGTAAGCGAAGAACATATGCAATGGGCAAGGCTACACAAAAGAGGGTAAAAGGGGTGAGCAGTCAAGATCTCTAGGGAAGATATGGGAAATGATAAGGAAAAGTGAGTACAGAAAATGGATATAATGGAAGGGGAGGGTATAACGAGTGACCTAATGAGGGAAAGAAGAAGTGAAGAAGGCGAGCAAGGAAATAACGTATGCAATGGGGAAGGCTACAGAAAAGAGGGAAAGCAGGAGTAAAAGAAATGGGAAAATGGGCAAACGGCGTGAAGTTACAAATGAGAGAGAGGGAGAGAATATGGCAAGAAAGAAGGAAATATAGATTCAATGAAGGAATGAATCACTGGAGCAGGAAGGACAGGAAGTTAGAAGAGATAGAATAGAAGAACGAAAGAAGGAAGCTAGGGAAGCAGCGAAGAGGAAAGAAAATGACAGCTGAAAGAAGGAAACCAACGAACATTGAAGTGAATGGTGTTGAATGAAAGAAGAGAAGAGGAATGAAGGATGAAGCATTGAGAAGGAAGGAGATGACGTCTGAAAGAAGGAAACAAATAATCAAGGAATGCAGGAAGAGAAGGAATAACGAAAAAAAGAAGCAGAGCAAGAAATGGAAGACGCAGTGGAGCCCGACGTGTTGATGGGATGCACTCAGAGTTTCAACGCTTCGCAGCAAGCCTTGCGCCGGAACAGCGCCCAGAAAACGTTGAAGAAATATAAAATTGCAAGAGGTTCAAGAGGAGCAAGAGGCGTGGAAGACTAAGGAAAATGCCGGTTCGATGTTCTGGACGGGTAGACAAAAAAAAATCGTTCGTGATTTTCTGTTTCACTTCCCCCTCCTGCGCGCACGTGGAACTTCATTGTGTGTTCGCGGGAAAGTGGGTGTAAAAGAGAGAGGGGGGGGGGGGTGCGCGTGTGCGTATCGTCGCAAAAAGTAAACACCTGAAGCGATGAACAAATGCAAGAAGGTAAAGAAAGTATTCGCCATGTATACCAGTTTAGTCATGTCCGCTCCGTGTTGCACGCAGAGTATACAGATAAACACAGAGTGACGTAGCTGTAACAGTTTCGCAGAGAAACGGGACAGCACAGCCCATGCACATATACACGCATAAAAATGCTTGAACGCATACTAGGAAGCACTGGAGGCGCCAGGTGCGTGGAAAGTAGTGTATTAAGACGTCGCTAGCTTACGCTCGCATACAAGTCACATTTGGGGCGGAAATACAACTGCAAGTATCTGAGAGTGGTAGGAACCCCTAAAGTACCTTAGAAAGGCAGGAACGTAAGGGGGAAAGGGGGGGGGGGATTTGTTGACATGAGCTCGCGTCGTACAAAAATGCAATTTTCAAGCCTCCGGGCAGAATTTCCTTGTTCTCTCTTTGTGTCGTTGCTGTGTCGCCTTCGAAGCACTTTCGGGACATTATGTTACACCTGTCTCGTATTGTATCGCATTAGCGATGGTGGCAGGTCGTTTTTCCTTTCTTTTTTTGACGATATTGCCCCGGGGTGAGAAACCTATTCTGCGAAATAAACCGAGCTTAAGTTTGAGCAAGGATGCGAACGAAATCTCAGCAGACGTGCGCGTCGAGGCGTTCCCGGCGTCAGCCGAGGTTTAAACAAAACGGAGATGTAACCGTACTCAGTCTATACGCGTATAGGAACCAGCGCTAAGAAGGCTCCATTGTATGACTCTCCTCTGCCCCCATATTCGCGACTCAAGGAAGCAGATAAATATTCTCAGGCTAGTACTAATACTTACATTACTAGTATAACTAATCGCTTAGTTAGGACACACTCAAAGCAAGAAAAAGAGAATAAATAAACTTCCCAAATTCATTAAATCAAGCAGGTGGACGAAGGAAGCACACATACAGAGCTTGGACAAAGTTCTATAAGAGATGTTGGGAAATGTTTGGAGTTTTGCAAACGCGTTTATACACTTTCATGATGCATAGAAAGACAGTGCGACAGCGCTATAGTATTCACGCATCTTTGCCAACTTCAAGTACGTTACGACAAGTACAGTTGCGAACGGTGTGAAAGGGAACGCCGTAATCAACTTCTAGCGGCTACGATAGCTTAGCGAAGTTGGCAAGCACAAAAGTGTTTACAACACCAGATGTCCAAGCAAAAAATGTATCTATTACAAATAAACACGTCGGATTCATATCTGCACATGACGAGTATTCGTTGCTTAAACACGAACCAAGCGTACTCTTTCATACGGCTCACGACTGTGCGTGGAAAGGAAACGGCGCTTGTGTGTTGACGGATCACTTTAATCTCCTTATGTGGATTGCTATAAAACGGGGACGGCTATAGGAAAACTCATCAGCGAGGATTATCCAATGTTTACCTTTCTTTCTTCGTGCGACTACAAAGAAACGGAAACAACAACCTAATTCACATGTTTCCTTTGTTCTCAACTGATGGCATCGCAAGAAACAGGAGCCGACGTAATCAATAAAGCTTGCCGCCTGCAGCTAAAGCATCGCAGCTTTAAATAAAAGTAAAAACAACGGAATGAGCTTAGTCAGCGAAGTGTCCTGGCACTCCTATCGGGAATCTCGCGGCTGTGCAAGTTGGCGCCGTCAGTCCGTGCACCGCTCCAGAGGACGTAAAAAATTTTCGTTCTCCACATCGACGCCAGGCTTCCTGTGGCTTTTGTGCGTATCTCAATTCGCCCTTTCCTTCTCACCGTCTTCCTCCCTCCCAAATAATAGACGTGGCGTAAACCGGGGCCCCAGCCATTATTCGATGGATGGCGAACCAAAAGCGGAGAATCGTACTCTTTCTGTTATCACGTTTTGTCGATGAGGGTGGCAATATGGGCTTCTTGGTATTGCGTTCTTTGTTTTGTCAATTTGTTACATCTTTCTTAGCGCACGGCTCGTGCAGTGGCAACGCGAGGAGCAATATGCGGAGAGGAGAAGTAACGCAATTCTCATCGACGTAGAAAGCGATAAAAAGTGCCGGTTTTATTTTCACATCAAACCTTTTATACGACCCACAATATGCGCTTCCTTTTATTAAACAGGCCTGGCAGGCCTCTTGCCATCAAACCGTCGTTGTGGCTTGATGGTTTAGAACATCAAGGATAGATAGATAGATAGATAGATAGATAGATAGATAGATAGATAGATAGATAGATAGATAGATAGATAGATAGATAGATAGATAGATAGATAGATAGATAGATAGATAGATAGATAGATAGATAGATAGATAGATAGATAGATAGATAGATAGATAGATAGATAGATAGATAGATAGATAGATAGATAGATAGATAGATAGATAGATAGATAGATAGATAGATAGATAGATAGATAGATAGATAGATAGATAGATAGATAGATAGATAGATAGATAGAATAGATAGATAGATAGATAGATAGATAGATAGATAGATAGATAGATAGATAGATAGATAGATAGATAGATAGATAGATAGATAGATAGATAGTAGATAGATAGATAGATAGATAGATAGATAGATAGATAGATAGATAGATAGATAGATAGATAGATAGATAGATAGATAGATAGATAGATAGATAGATAGATAGATAGATAATAGATAGATAGATAGATAGATAGATAGATAGATAGATAGATAGATAGATAGATAGATAGATAGATAGATAGATAGATAGATAGATAGATAGATAGATAGATAGATAGATAGATAGATAGATAGATAGATAGATAGATGCTAAAGGCGGTCGCGCTAAGAGTATACGTTCCGAAATGCGACCAGAATTAAAGTCCTCCATCAACGTCGATGGCCTGCTTTGCGCGTGACGGTACTGCAATATCGATGTGCTTACATTTTTATTCCATTGCATAGACACACTTCGTTCTTTCTTTTTATCCCTCATACTGCCCTAAGCCTTTATTGCGTATTCGCAATTACTAAACCTGTCAAATCATTGGAAAAGACTCGGCCGGGAAGCTCTCACATTGCTGGACATTGAATAACGTTACTTTATCCTTCTTTCAGATCTGTCGCTGCTTCGATTTGGGAAGCGTGCTTTCTTTTATGTTTTGGGCGTTTAGTTTGATAATCCCTCATGGACTTGCGAAAAAGAAACGTATGAAAGCAAATACCTTTATTTCTGTATATTTATGGATACACCATGCATAAAATAGTCACTACTCTTCTTGAGAATTTGAATCCGAGTGGTCTCCGTGCGGTTGAAGATGACGAACCAATCTAAACTTTTAAAATGTAAAAAAAAGAGCGAAATGCCAGGAGGGATTATGCAAATGGGATGAATGGGGAGAAAAAGGGAAGTCTGCAAATGGGGTTTCTCAGTCAATTTTCGTTTAGAACACCCCAAAGGCATCGCATGTCGCTTCTATCGGGACCACGCTTTAAACACGTTCGAAGCATACCCCTAAGGCTTCTTTGGTTTACTGCAAGGAAGACGCCCTACGTGTAAAGGTAGCAAGACGCTTTATAAAATCCCGAACAAGCCAAGCATCCCATCTCCCGCGATTGTAAATCTAAGTGCACTGGTATTTCTGATGTTTCTATCGTGAAGGACAACAATCGAGTGGTTCTGCGCAAACTATTTATTGTGTGCAGTATGTCCTATGCAGTAACGAGGCTAACGTATGTTAATGCGATGATAATAATGATGACAGTAGCGATGTCATCACCAGGCACTGCGGTACATAGTGAAAAGCCGCTGACTGGAAACTCAATTTTCCTTCGCTCTTCTCGGCAACCTCTAGGACTGTCAGGACATCAAATCTAATCAATCGGGTGCCAAACTAGTGGCACGTAATAACCGATGCCCCTCCCCCGCCTGGATACGCCAATGGTTACTTCTCAGCGTTTATGTACGCTGAGTTCACATCACAACGAACGGTTTTTCGTTACCTACGGCATTCTTCACTTGAAGCATGCTTGACAGAAAGCAAAAGAAAATAAAGGTAACTTCGCGTCGCTGCTTGGCTCCAAGAAATGAGAGCGGCAGTACCCGTAACGCGAGATATTTATTATTTATTCATCCTTTCCCCGACATGCGGCAACCGCATTCATCGTCGGAGTTACCAGCGCAAAGAGAATTCGTAGCTCCGGGGTGTTTGTCCCGAAGCTATCCCGCACAAAAAGACACCCCATTGTCTCTGTCAATAAGCCCCACCAAAGTGAACCAGAAACTAAGCATGTAAATAGAATGGGGATGCTAAAAGCGGGCTCGATACATTCGCGTGTCTCAAGAGTGGCGAATGAGGAAATAATACGTGCTTATCGTCAAAGGCTGTAAAACAGTAGCTTCTTGGAGTGAGGGAAGGGTGGGTTTATAGGGAGAGATAAATAGGGAGATAATAAAAATGCCTAGGGGGAAAACTATGAGAAAACGGGAACGTAGCTCCCAAATTCCCTCTCGCCTGAACGGCAACGCGAGTTGCGCAATTCTACGCTAGCAACAGGACTAGCAACAAAAACAAGGCTAGCAACAAACAAACTAACGTACATGGAATTAACGATGGTGGAAGCTGGGGGGCAAACGGCGGAAGTTTACTCTGGGAATATTCGCGGGGGCGAAACCAAAGGTCTCGACGCCAAATAAAAAATTCAGGGATGTGGGGAAGAGGGGGGGGGGGGGGAGATAGAGGTGCCACGAGCACGACATCCCCACTTCCCCATTCTTTTTCCCCAGAAGGAATGGTAAGAAGGGTTTCGTGTTTCTTTAGTATTTTTTTTTCCTCCGTGAGGGCGCCAATCCGCTTAGTAAACTTTGCCGACTTCTCATTCATTAAGCAGGCCTGGCTTTCAACCCTGGGTGAAGCGTTTCAGGGAAAGAAATAAATACATAAGTGGGAAAGATAGAAAAATGAAGAAAGAAAGCGAAAGAGAGAAAGAAAGAAAGAAATATTTGAGAAGTAGCGGAGGGTTGGGGAGGGGGGGGGAAGAGGGCGAAGTTTTTATCAAAGAGATGAACACGCAATCGAGATAAGATGGAAAGGTGAGGGGGGGGGGGGGAGTGAGACCTTCATAAAATTGCTTCGCGATTTCTGAAGATATTTGTCTTCTTCGCCTTGCGGCGGTTCTGCGATGAAAAAACATCGACGTCATCAAGCTGCGAAAAAAAAAATTGAAAAAGAAGAAACAGCTGCGAAAAGTACCTTCGCTATACGTGCTCCGGGGCATCGAGGCTTACGTCTCTATAGCAGTTCATGCTCTCCACCGTTCATTTTCATTTATTTCTGGCTCCTCACAAAGCCGTTCAGAGTAGAAGCCCGGCTATAAGTTCTTGGCTGGCATTTCAGGTCTTTTGAGACATACGAACGTATACCTAACGGTGGCTGCTCTGAGTCAACACAATACCTCAAATAGATTCGGCCGAGCGCTTTAATCTCCTGATTACGGTTTTCCTTCCTCTTCTTCTTATACGACTCTTTTTTTTTCTCGTGGTCCGTTCATCTGGCGGCTGTTTTTGTCTCAGAAGCTTTTGAGGTTCTCTCGAGAGGATGAAATGCTCGATGCGTACGATAGAAAGAGATTTAAAAGAACACTTTTTATAATGTTGCGGAAGAAGTGGTGGGGTGTAAGTATCCTGTTTCATCAGGCCCACTCGGCATTCTCAGCACCATCTGCTTTTATTTATATATTTAATTTTTTTTGCGGACTTCCGTGAAGTGGTTTTATTTTATTTTTTATAAACTCATCCTCATTTACCGTCATCAACAGCCTGTTACTATTCGATTGCATGGCGTCGTGCTACTCCCTTTAAATCTCAGATTGCTTCGTCTCCGGTCGAAGACATCCAAATTATGGTCCTTCGTGTTTCTCAGTATCAGCCCATTAAGTCGTCCTTATCACTATTACCGTTATGAATTGGAAGAAGCACACACAGATATCGCCGTTTTGTACGTGGTAACTCGATACCGGCGTAGGAAGGCGAATTTATATATTGATTTGTTCGTTTATTCGTTTATTCGTTTATTCGTTTATTCGTTTATTCGTTTATTCGTTTATTCGTTTATTCGTTCCTTTGTTCGCTCGCTTGCATTGCTTGCATTGCTTGCTTGCATTGCTTGCTTGCTTGCATTGCTTGCTTGCTTGCATTGCTTGCTTGCTTGCATTGCTTGCTTGCATTGCATTGCATTGCATTGCTTGCTTGCTTGCATTGCTTGCATTGCTTGCTTGCTTGCTTGCTTGCTTGCTTGCTTGCTTGCTTGCTTGCTTGCTTGCTTGCTTGCATTGCTTGCATTGCATTGCATTGCATTGCATTGCATTGCATTGCATTGTATTGCATTGCTTTGCATTGCATTGCTTTGCTTGCTTGCTTGCTTGCTTGCTTGCTTGCTTGCTTGCTTGCTTGCTTGCTTGCTTGCTTGCTTGCTTGCTTGCTTGCTTGCTTGCTTGCTTGCTTGCTTGTGTGCGCTCGTTCTAGCAAGAGGTATTCTCTACGTATGAAAATCTAATTTCCAGGACTGTCACATCGTTTTATAGTTTAAAGCCTTGATCACACAGTCCAACCTCTCATATTTAAAGCGCCGAGACTGACTACCAAAAAATTCCGATTCAAACGCCGTTAAGCTAAACGCAAAAACCGCGTATAACAGCGCTTGACTCATTAGACAGCAGCTTTCAGCTCTGGGTGGCTGAGCAAACATATTGCCATGTAATTCAATACATACACCAATGAATCGTTAACTAAAACACAAATAAAATGTTTCGATACAGCGCTGTGTGCGTGTCGTTGCAGTGTGTATTCACTGTCCTTCTTTTTTTTTTTTGCGCTGTTCTGCCATAATGTTCATGAATCCTAAGAACCCTTGTGCTAATAATATTGTGCTTTATACATGCACTCATTTGCAGATTAAGCGAAAGTCTTTCATCACCCGGCCACCGGCTTGATTGCACGGCGGGCTTAGACGAAGCTTGAACTCCTTCTAGTTAGCGTAAAAAGTTCTCATTCTAAACTTCTCGCTAACGCTCTCACTGTGAGTTTATTCTTCTAAACTTTCCATTTCTCTCAAATATATGTCTGATAATCAGACGCGACACATTCAGCGCTCACCACACAATGTTCCTATTTGCCGAGCTAGGGCGCCGGTGATTTCAAAACAGCGTCTGTGTCGGTTAAACTACAATGTAGGTGCGTGGATTTTCATCGCAATTGTATACACCTTTCACTCGGCAGTTTCTTAACGCGCCGCCGTTTCTGCACGCGTTAACAATCTGCCGCACAGTGGCCCGGCCATTCAGCAGCTGTACTTCATTAGAAAGTCGTATTGTCCTCAATCGTTACAAACTCGGAGGAGTTCGGTGCTCCGAGTGTAATCCTAATAGCAGCAATTGTTGACGCAACGTTGCCGCAATGTTGCCAATATTGCCTCAACGCAAACGTTGCTTCGACGTTATGGCGACAACGCGTGCTACTCGGAAAGAGCACTTATTTGTATAGTTCCCTTCGTAATGTCACAGTTCCTCAAACACGAGTTGACTTGATCTCCACGTGGAAAGGGCGTTTAAAGAAGGCGCAGAATTGTTGTCGCACTGTTGTCACTACAGCATCGCGAGTTTCACTACTTTAACCGTCTTTCTCTTTACGGCCAAGCCGTGTAAGGCGAGGAGGTGAGAAAATGTGGCGCTCCGTGAGTCCGCGGAAGCTATAATTAAGAAGCAATCAGGCCCTGGTTATATGCTGGCCAGACAAAAATATCCGGTACCCTCGCCATATCTAGCAGTTTAAACGGGACCTGATTAAGAGTGTAGCATACCTCACCTCGAAGCGTCTCCGCGCTTGCACAAGTTGCTCCTCAGGATTTGTCAGGATCTAAAGCGAGGGGCCATGCCAACAGCAGAAAGAGCCGCTACCCTTACTAACCTTAAGGTGTTCTTGATATCCTTTAAGCTAACGCCACCAAGCGCGAAATTTCAAGCACGCACCTCACTAATGGTGAGAGAAAAATCAAAAGCTGCAACAGAAGGCACTTTTATAGATTCCAGCTCGTGATAAACACTGGGGGCGCACGTTTCAGATTCGCTGGTTGACCATCTGTGCGGAGAGCGCGCGCGGTGACTTTTAGGGGCGAAGTATCTTAAGGCGGAGCTCAATCCGGTGGTGGTGGTGGTAGTGGTGGTGGTGGTGGTGGTGTGCGGCGTGACCACCCTTAGTGCGCATGCGCATACCCTCTCCACTCACTCCCTCCCATTCCCTCTCCCCTCCCCCTCTGAAACGGGGGCTAGACATGTCGAAATTCTCTCCTGCGCAACGCCGCGATGAGCTCGAGCGCATCCGCGTCCCCTCCGCTTCTCTCTCCTCTCTCACGCTGCCCCCCTCTCGCCCGCCTGTCGACCGCGTTCCCCGCTCGCCCTGCGAGAATTAACGGCCAGGCTAGATGGAAGATACGACGCGCGTAGCGTCCCTCTTCGCGTTCCACGACGCGAGGTCGGTAGCATGCCCAACGAACGTCAACGGAACGCGATCGTGCAAGTGCTCCGGCTTCGCATCGCCTCATGGTCCCCTTTAGCGGGAGATGGTGTATTTCCCTATTGTTAACTGTACGTATTCAAGGACTAGGTGTTCATGTGTGGCGCCGCCTACAGGTCTTTTGTGACATTACTGAGCTAGATGTGATGGCAATAACAGAAGCGATAATTAGAAAGCAAAACAGTAACACCTATCCCGTGTTTGCGCGCCTGAATTTTCTTGAAACGCTGTGTAAGCGTTCAAAAAACGCAAATTTAATTAACTCCATACTACGCATGCCGTTCCGTAAACTACGATATATGAGCTTTACAGCGAGAGCTGATGAGATCGCAACAGCCGTTTTTGGCGCCGTAGTTGTCCGCCGCCGCCGGTGTCCGTAACCGCTATCGCGCGAAATAAGAAAAAAAAAACACCAGGCCTGCGCGGAGCGCGCAGCCCAGTCACAGTGAAAGCTGGAAGAGCCGCCTTTCTATACCCTGTTTTGAACTCTCTTGGGGAAACTAATACAAGTACACATGCAAGGTATCCACTACGCCACAAGTCATAATTTTTGTGAAGCAGGTAAGCACCCACTATGCTATTATTCGTCCTTCTGCGGATAAGCGAGGTAGCCGCTACACATCTGTAAGGAATTACTTGCACTTTGTTGATGCTGCATGTGACTGATTACGACGAAGAATTATGGGTGTTTACTTTGTAGTGGGTGCAAGCTTTAAACCACACACCCGTTGGGCAATTAGCATTGTATGACACCTGGTTGTTATTTTACGCTTCTACCACGCTATATTACACATGTTAACGTGATTCCTTGCCCGACATGACGCCTGTATAGGGTCTTTTCGCAAAGAGTTTCAAGCAAGACCATAATGCAGAACTAATCACTGCTTCAAGTATGCATTTAATGCGTATGGCTCTCCATGTAAAGGACATTTACGAAGAACTTGACATGAGACCAGACTGGCACCCCATCCTGATGAGGTGTTCATCCTTACCAGCCTCCACGTGTAACAAGCTTAGAAGAACGTCTCCTGTTTCTCTGGACTTGCACAGTATACATGCATGTAAGCCTTTGAATGCTTGTGCAGTGCTTGTGCGATTATTGTCGCTAAGTGAATGCATCAATACGTCATAGCGTTTGTGATAATTTCAAAGCCGCATTATAATAAATACCATGAAAGAAAAAAAACGAGCGCGGCTCTGTGGTAGAATACTCGACTGCCACGCGGAGGGCCCGGGTTCAAATCCCATCTGATCCTGGTTATTTTTTATTTATTTCATTTTTTTTCTGAATTCGCGCGATAGTGATTACGCACACCGGCGGCGGCGGCGGACAATTACTCCACTGCCGTTGTGATCTGATAACAGCTTTCGCTGTAAAAAATGGAATGAGAAAAAAATATCCAGGATCGGATCGTATTTGAACTACGGCTTTCTGCGTGGCAGTCGAGTATTCTACCACAGAGCCACGCCGGGGCTTGAAACTCTTTTGCAAGAAGACCCTATACAGGCGTCATGCCTGGCAATAGATCACGCTAACATGTGTAATGCGAATTGCGCGACGAGTGGATCATTTAAAGCTCCCAACCCATTACAAAGGGCTCAGCCATAATTCTTGATCGTGATGAGCCACAGCATCAACAAAGTCCACATAATGTTTTACAGATGCGTAGCGGGTACCACGCTTCTCCGCAGAATGACGAATAATGGTAGTGATGGCCATAGCGACGTTCCCGAAGTTCTGGGGTACATAATGAAAAGCCGCATATTGAAAATCCGCTGATACACTTCACAAAAGCTACGATGACTTATGGCGTAGTGGGTACCTTGCAAGTGTACTTGTATTAGTTGTCCCAACAGAGTTTTACAACGGGCTCTAGAAAGGCCGCTCCTTCAGCTTTCGCTGTGACTGTGCTGCGTGTTCAGCGCAGGCCTGGCGTTTTTTTTTTTTCATCACTAGCCCCTCGTTGTTTCAACGCGGTCATTTATCGTCGCTTCGGTTGAGAGCGTCCGCCCCTAGTTTGGGTACATCGCGACACTATATAAATATAGCTGGTTCGATTAGTTATTTTGCTTCGGTGGTCGCACGTTTATAAACTCATCCTCATTTACTGTCATCGTCAAACCTGAACTATGGTCCGGAAGTTATTAGTGGCACTCGCGCACCATTTCTTATAACATTCTGTGGAATATTTGAGCAACAGCATGACACAGAACAAGAACCCAGAGAACAGCTCTCTTTTCAAACCTTTTTTTTTCCTGTATGCAACGTCGCGCTTTCAGAAATCTTGGTCTAACAAGGTACTACCACAAACTAACTGCACGAACTGCGCACGGCGTTATTAAGGGACCGTTCCCTTTTTATATATTTTATTTTAGTCTGTACAATTCTACCACGTGGGTTTCCAGACCTGAACATTACCAATTCTTTTTTTTCATTATTATGTTCACTGTCTTGCGTTAATATTGGTCCCGTGTTTCTTTTCTCCCCTGACCTTTCCGCGTGGGCAAGCTAGCTAACCAGAAGCCTAGCTTCCTGTTTACATTTTCCGATTTTCCCATATCCTCGCTCCTTCTCTCTCACTCTCTACTAGAGCTCTCTGTGTCCAATGCTTGTTCCTTCTTTCGTCATAGCATTTCCGTTCGACCTACCAACTTACTTCGTGATTACGTCATCCGCTGAACTCTACTGCTCCTTCCTAGTTTTCTGGTTGCCTTAACGCAAACCAGAATGCTATCTTTTAGTTAACCTTCTTGTTTTCCCCGTACTACTACTAGGTTTATTTCCTTCTTTCTTTCTTGCTTTCTCTTTCCTTATTTCTCTCTCTCTGTCTCTCTTTCTTTCTTTCTCCGTACTAAAGCTTTCCGAGTGTGATGTTCCATCTCTAATCATCATGTTTCCGTTGCCATCCACGCACTACGTGATTACGTCATGTTCTTTCTCTCTCCTTCATGCATCTCGTGTCCTTCTTTTCTGGTTGGCTGAACGCGAACCATACCGCTTTCTCTGTCATAATGCGCCGGGCTAGCGTGACCTT
Organism: Rhipicephalus sanguineus; assembly: GCF_013339695.2. Lineage (NCBI taxonomy): Eukaryota > Metazoa > Arthropoda > Arachnida > Ixodida > Ixodidae > Rhipicephalus > Rhipicephalus sanguineus. Next base: position 37,777,994 of record NC_051186.1, on the reverse strand, counting down.
TATGCTTCCAGAAGTGGCACGGAAAGCGCCACTGCGGTTGTGCAACTGTGTGAGCATAGAGAGTCTGCTCTGTCGCAAGAACGGCCACACTGGTCCCAATATGCCCAATATGGCAGTGGGACGTCGCCTTACGCCCTAATAGCATAGAGGACCGCGTATATCTATATATATATATATATATCTTGCCGTGCGCTTGTGCGCTTGTTCGCTAGTTTGGTGGGTGTTTATAGAAGACGCAGGCCTAGGCATCATGAATGCTTCTCGACTCGGGACCATCGCTGAAAGCCGACGTCAACACGCCACTACTTCGCGGCGAACGGTTAGAGTGCGTGTGCGTGTGCGGTGCGTGTGTGTGTGTGTGTGTGTGTGTGTGTGTGTGTGTGTGTGTGTGTGTGTGTGTGTGTGTGTGTGTGTGTGTGTGTGTGTGTGTGTGTGTGTGTGTGTGTGTGTGTGTGTGTGTGTGTGTGTGTGTGTGTGTGTGTGTGTAGGTGTGTGGGTGGGTGGGTGGGTGGGTGGGTGGGCGTGTGCGTGGGCGCATGTGTGTGCGTGTGCGTGTGTGCGTGCGTGTGTGTGCCTGTGCGCGCGCGTGTGTGTGGCAGTTGACTCGAAACCTTCGAGACATGATTCTAAACACAATGTCTTCACAATGGCTAGCTGCGGATGGTTTGGAGACATCAAGAGGTAGCCATCTTCAAGATGGCTAAAACACAGCTTGACTTAGAGAAGTAAGCGTGAAGTGGCCATAAAAAGCGGAGCGAGGGAAAGCTGCTCCCTGAAAGATCTCCTCGGCTCGTCAGCAGATTTTATGCAATACGTGCATGCTATAAAACGGCTGATTTGTAGTAGGCTGTTAAGTGGATTGGCGAGCGATGCCGGAACGCACACGTTGCGGGCGTTTTATCCATCTTGTTCTTTGTTTCTAGCTTATACGAATAAGTTGATGAAAATGTGTGTGTCTCGTTGCTTTCTTCATTTTTTGTACTGGGCCTTTTAAGCGAGCTATATCCAGAAGCAGCTATAACGTGGCGGATTTTAAGTAGACCGTAAAACAATACAATGACGAGCACTTTCATATATTTTATTCAAATTCGTACGACAAAAAAAAACGTCTAAGCAGTTTCTTTTGTGGTGCATAAAAATATCAAGGTGTTTTGTTTAGACGATGCAGAAAAGTAACGCGAACTGTGGCTGTACACATTGAGAAGTATAATATTTGTTCCTTTTACAGCGCCCATATGCATCTCTCGTATGCACCCCCGTATGTATCCCCCACTTGGGTTCCCAAGGGGGCACCCTGGGCATCTTATGTCCGTATTGGGGACGCGGCGCATGCACAGGAATGGATAGGAGTAGGGGAGAGGGGGAGAGTGTGGCGACAGCGTTGCAGTAATGGCCCCCGTGCTGTCGTCAAAACAAAGGAGGCAGGCGAACTACTTAGTCAAAATAGATGAAGTAGGCGATCTGAAAGAAGAATAAGAATTACAATATGCGAACAGAAAAGAAAGAAAGAAAGTTGTGCAGCGATTAGTGAAGTTCCAAATCCTGCGGTAAATGCAGCTCCACTACTGTGGAACCTGAGGAAGTGCGTAGTTCGGGCACCCAGCGATTTCCGTTCTTAGAGTTCTCACTGCTCCGCGTACCAAGCCGTCGATGACGTCAATGTTTGAGGTAAGCATGTAGGGTTTCCCGGCACGAGTGGAATCGTGTTAGGGAGATTCTACTCCTTCTCCTCCTTATCGACTTCCTGCTTGTTAAGACAATTGAGATACGTTCCATCTGCAGCGAGTAACGTCAGCTTTCTTCCCCCTTGAGATGTAGCGACGAAGCGTCAGAGAAGCGCCGGTGGGAGGAGCGATCGCGCGCTTGGCGAGCCGGTGGCGCCCTCTCTTTCACGGCCCTGGTGTCAGCCGCATGTTTCCGAAGTGTTCTTAAAATTTTGAGTTAACTATTGCGATTACTTCTTGGTTATTTCTGCTAATTGTGTTATTTTAAACCTTGTTCATTTACTTTAACTCAATTTTGAGCAATGCTAGTCTTGTTTTAGGCCTGTATTGAGCACTTGATTTTGAGCGTGATCACACCACATGAGACGGACGGACGACAAGCCGGGGCCCTAAAGTGCTACTCGTTTATAAAGATGGGGGCGTGTATGAGCTATTCGGTAGTAATAATTGATCGAGTGATTTTGCTAGCAGAATTCTATTCTCGCTCGGACTTGTCTTATTGTTGGTGCACATATGTAATATTTTTGACATTTCCCCCAGTGCACCCCTTACTCATTTATCCGCCGCTAGCGCCGCAACTCCGCTACTCGGATTACAATAGTTTGGCTTTACCACTAGGCGCACTTGTCTTACAGCCAAAGCACGCTTTACAGGGATGAGTGAAACATTATACTTTTTTTTTTTTGCCGATTATACAAACCTAAACTGAAACTATGCATCTATCCGACCTCTCTACTAGTCTTGTCCATCTATGGCTTAGGGTGGCCTTCTAAAACGCCGATTTTTTTATTGACTGCAAGTCTGGAATGACCACTAGCTCATTGTGCAGACTCTACGAGTGAAGAAATCGCGCACCATCTTTGCAGTTACAGTCGTTTTAACTCCTCAATGGCAGTCCTCTCAGCTGCACTAGGCCTGTTGCGAAACCACTCACTTGCAAAAGCCTAGGACAATGGCGTGCACAGACTTCAACACGAGTCGCTATGAGGTCGTTAGTGCGTTTCCCTTAGACACAGCGGATCGACTCACACATTGTAACTCTGCATTGACAATGTTTTTTTTTTATTTTTGCGCATTAGTTCGCCACTATAATAGTCATAATGACTTTGTAGTGTCTTCATACTCTTGATAACTTAACCTAACCTAACCTAAATCTTTCATTCTTTTGTGCCTCCTTTTTTCTTATCAACTACAGGGTGGCCAAGTGGAGATCTCGTCTGGTTAACCCTTTAATTCCCAATATACCACATATGATACACACCTCAAGATGCTAATTTCTTGCACGGTAATATCGCACAATGTCCAAGGTAGCGCTGTTTAGCTACTCGAGTGAAGTTTCAGGTTTGGGCATTTTAACAGACTAGTGACTACTCAATTGATGTTACCAACTAGCATTCACCTCAGATACAATCTTAGTGCTTCTTTATTTTGTCACAAATATTCCTTCCATGGAAAGAAAGGTGAGCGATTTGCTGCAATTTTCCTCAATGTGGAATTTCGTTTGGGCATTGCAGGTTCAATCTCATCGTCTTTCCTTAACCTTTATATATATCTCTCTTTTTTCTCTTTCGCCAGTACCTCAGTTATAATGTTGTGGACACTTGTCATTATACAATTTATGCACAAAGCGTCTTTAAGACTCCTACACAATTTAGTCATTGCCCATTCTATGTGACATATAGCAACCAGTTCTTCGTTTCAAACCTTATGTTAGGCCTAGCTTACGCACCTGTACCTCTAAAAGCGTGTGGCTCTAAACTAAGTTCTCTTTTACATCTTTCTCCCGCTTTCACTGTACACTTCTGCTTCCCATTCTTTCCGTACACTTTCCAAAACTTAAACAAAAAAAGACACAGGAAGGCGCTAATTACGTTGCCGGCATGACAGCAGCCGTTCGAGCGCGATACCGATAATTGGAACGGACTCGAATTCACTGCGCTTCGTGTCGGCTTTCGCGCGAAATTGACGTTGCAGCCTAGGGGCTGTGCAAAATGCGTGGGGCGAATCAAACTTGGCGTTAATTACACAGAACACCCCCCTCCCCCTCTTATGGAGCACAGAGAAAAAGTACTTAACATAAACAAATAGAAAAAGTAGCCCATCGAAGAACGAAAGGGCGGTCGCGTCTTCCCTTCCCATTAAAGCGCAAACGGGGACTCGAGCAGAAGAAATTTATTTCGTACTTCTGGCAGCCGCGTCGTCTGCTCTAGAGAAATCGCATGTCTGCGTCTTGTTAGCCCCGGCAAGCATTAATCAAACGCGAGTCCTTAGCGAAGAGTTATAGACGCGAAAAACTGCTTCAGAATCCGGCTCCGCGGTGAATAATTTTAGTGGATTACGGCGGGAGCTGGCGCAGGCCTGCTGTCAGCCTAATGCTTGAAGAAGAAAAAAAGAGAGAGGAGCAGACCCACGCGTGATTATTTGAGCTTTGAAAGTGGCCTTGAAGGTTAAGTCCTACTTCTGTATGCGCGGTTCCCCAAAAGGGTTATCTTGAAGTCATGAATCACAGTAGTGGTGAACACGGTAGCTAAATAAGGCATGTTCTCTTCATGTGTCTTCAGTCGTTCAAACTCATTCCGACCGCGTAGAAGAGTACTGTAGATTTATTAATGATATTAGAAAAGCTGAGGCCTCGAGGAGAAGGGACAAAGGTATTGCTAGCTTCAGGTTGTAGCCTAACATTTTCGTATTCATGTAATCATCACAGTCTGTCACGTAGGAGCTGTACAATATGACAATCAAATCAAGAGTTCCATGAAAACTCATCTGGTTGGGAATGCTCATGGTCCAAGGAAAAAAGGAAAGGTTGACCAAATACAAAGAGAACTTGAACAAGGACCCCGTATGGCAGCCGAAATGTCGTTTATTTGAAACTTTTCGTATTTGATCGGCTTATTTTACCTTTTGCCAAGATCACACTCATACAAGGTGCCGCAACTAACATGAACTGTGATTTATCATTCTACTGTTAATTATCGTTATTTATTCGTACTTAATAACCACTTTCTTAGGAGATGAATCAGTAAGTAGGCTACGCTTGAACGGGAATCAAAGTGATCAATATGTATGGTGTTGTGTTCGAGTGAGAATCTCAAATATCACCAACATTCCTTACATTCTAAAAGCATTCCATAACGTTTGCGTTATTGTGGTTAAAAAAATGATAATTTTCTGCGCAGTGCATCTTAAACTGTGCCACCTTTCGTTCAAGATTGTGGATTCACAAAAATTCTGCGCTGTTCTTCCGTTTGCAATACGGCACTGCAGACTTTCAACTCTCGATCTTCGGCCGTTCTCATCCAATGTACTATCTAAGCTAAGTTTTCACGGCGTCGTCTGAGGATCAACTTTAAATAAACATACAGATGTTTTGCACTAACGCGGCTGATAAACTAAAAAAAATCTTTCGGGAAGTCGACACACGAGTTACTTAGATGAGCTTCCCGTCAACACATCGTATGGTGGAAGTGAAGTGGAGTGGTGGAAGTGAAGGCTGGTAAGCAACGTCAAAATAAGACCGGATCCACGCCAGCCCGGGATAACGTGAAGATCTTTCAGTAGCGTGTCAGTGTCTCTACCAAGCAAAAAAATCAATAAATAAAAAGGCAATACCAGCAATATACTGCAAAGGGGAATGCGAAAAGCAGTATAGCAACACGCACACGAAGAAAAAATTAACCAAGTGGAGAGGAAAAACGCGAAATGGTGAAAGGAGGATATGTGTCCCATTCCGACGTCTTGATTACGAAAGCGCCTCTCAAAAGACGGGTGGGATTACGCGAACGATCACGTTCCCTAGATTGATTGGATTTCACCGAATACTGCTTAGTTGTCTGCCTCTTTTTCTTCCCTATTTTTCCCTGCCTTTCCCGCCTTCGAAAACATGCGCCCGCGTCTTCCTGTCACAGTCCTTGCTTATTCGCCAGATGGCTTGTTTATTTCTTGTTTGTTTGTTGCTTGTGTTTGTTTACGATCGCGTATGAGCAGTCGTGAACATAAGCCTGAGAACGAGACAGTATAGATGACTGGGAAACATCGCTAGCTCGTCTTACGATAAATCATACACTAACGCTCCTTCTTTCATTCTTTACATGTTGCCCCTCTTTTTTTTCCCTTATTTTCTTCAATTTTCGTGTCGCCCTCTTACTGCCTAACAAAAATAAGCAATCTCGAGAACCACCCGCACCAAACGCTCTTCACTTCTAGATTGGAGAGGGCAGACGAAGACGACGCGCGTTGATGGAGCTATACCAGTACTCCCTCTATCTCTCTACCTATCTCTCTTTCCCTATCTGTCCTTCTCTTCCATCCATGGCATGTATAAGGATTCTCGAAGGAGCTCTTCAAAGTCGAAAGCTTGAGGAGACTCTTGTAACTTTGTGGGCGTGTACGTGTGTGTGTGTAAAGTCTCAGTTTTCTTTTTTTTTTTTGGCGGCGGCGCCATGGATAAGTCGTTCGGCGCGCCTTGCCAGATACCAAAGGAGCAGGCAAGGGGACATGTATGTGTAATACGTAAGCCGATTATCTTTAAAGAAAGGCGTCCGTTTTGAGTTTGTGATGCGAATGAAATTGGCGAAGGCTTTTCCAAGCGACCTCAGACAGGCAGCGCCTTGTATTTGATCTCATTCCCTCGTATCGTCAGAAATATGCATAAAAACCTATAGTGTCCTTTATGTATTCGCCTTAGAGGACTCGAAGGCGAAAGCTATCTTCTTTTTCTTCTAAGCCGATGTATTCATGGCACCCTAACTAAGAGTGGCTGTGAAAATGGTGCCCGTCCACTGCACTAAAGTGTCGAAAAAAAGTCAGAGCTGCCAACCACGAGTTATCTGCTGCAATCGAATGCGATTGTGCTATTGCATGTGACAAAGCGAGTTCCAGATACTCGCTGCGCGCAAGCTTTCCTTTTTAACAGTGGAACCTTCTGTACATAGCTAGTGCCCCCCCCCCCCCCACACACACACAACTCCAGAGAAATAAAGGGAATAAAGACATAAAAAGATAGACAGATAATGTGTCTTCTGTTAAATCGCTGCCCTGTGTTCCCAGCTATTCCTTGTCTTTATTCGCAAATTCTTGTCTGTGAGGCTTCATAAATGGCAATGTTAGAAACAATAATCCCACATGGTTACGTAATCAGTGCACTTGCACGCATTTCCTTTTCTCTGATTCTTCTTTACTACTTCTTACTTGCTATCTTCATCTCTTTCTTCTATCCCTACCTCCCCGGAATAGTATATAGCCAGGTGTTGTGCCCATATTGCTGGCAGTTGTCACTCTGCTCCCTGCCTATTCCGTTCGTGTCCTCGTATATTTGTGTGTCCACACCGAACAAACAAATTCCGAACCCTGATCCTACAACGTCCGAAGCTATACGATCTTTTATTTTTCTAGAGCTTCGCGCGCTCCGATATATGGAACGAAATGTGAATCCGCCAATCCGCATCCGAAGCCGCGGCGACGGTGCACCGACGCCGTACAAGCGGTCCTGCTATACGGTGCCGTGCTCTCTATATATCAAATTGCGCAACTCCCATTCGATGTGTAGGCGGCTGAATGAAAGAGAGGCTCGCTTCTCTTTCGCTTACAATGGACATCGCGTCAGAGCCCGTCGGCGTGTTTTTCAATTCCTGTGTGATCTCCTCTTCGCGTCATCCCGGAAAGAGTATACCAAAAGGTGTGTGCAGAAGCGCCTTCTAAATCCACAAAACCATGCATGCGCCCACCCACGCTCATCCAAGATGCGTGGTAGAACCGGCCGCGCTGACGTGCTGAACATACATCACAGCTTATTAGAACGAGTTGCAGGACCCCTTTCTAATATTAGAACGTGTTCTGCTTACTTAGAATGGGTTGCAGAACACAGTTGATTCATGCTTGCGGGTTGAACAACCGTGCGTCTTTGTGAGTAAGAGTGCGTACGGTCCTGAGCGCGACTTAGTGAATATTTTTTTGTACTGCGAAGAATAAGGCGTGGGTACCTGTGACGAAATCGTAATACTTCGCAAAGTGCGAGCGAAAGTTCCTGAAAAAAATTATACGTTTGCTCTTAGACATTTCACTGGAACTAGGACTTTTATCGAACGAACGAGGGCAGCGGTATAGATCGAGGGCTCGTTTCTTTGTTAGGCAGAACCTAATCAAACCACCATAGGTCTTAACTGTAACTGTAGCTTTTAGCTGTAGTGTGGTAATTATGACATAAATATAAAAGAATTAAAATGGATGAAAAATCAACTTGCCGCTGGTAGGCACCCAACCTACGACGCCATAGACGTTAGATGCCTTGGGTATAGTATGCGAGGATTTATTGGTAAGCTGTCAACTTGCAATGAGATTACGTGCTACGTGACGTCAGCTGGCAACAAAAAGAGTGTTGCACACTCGCCGTCACGGCTACGAGCGGCGCTGGTTAACACTCCCAAGATTACACAAAAGCATCAATGCCCAATAAAGCGGACGAGAAAGCGACCGCCGCTGTAGCTCAATTGGTAGGACATCGGACGCGTCATCCTAAGGTTGTAGGTTCGGTCCCTACAAGCGGCAGTTTGGTTTTACATCCACTTTCATTCCTCTCCACTTATGTCGTAATTATAACACTGCAGTTAAAACACTACAAAGTCCCCTATACCTTGCTTAGCTTTATTGTGCGCTGGTTTTATTATGTTAGGACTTTTTTTTTTTGCTACTTCTGTAGTGTCTGGTCAGCGCACCATCAATCCCAGCTGACTTTGAATGTATCCTCGAGGTTGTGAATAGATTCTGCTAGTGACACAGCGCTCATTCTGGGTGGCGTGCTTCCATAAACTTAAAAGCGCAATAGCAGAACTTCCGGTCGCCGTCCAATGAGAAAAATGTCACGTATGAACGTCATACCACCGCCAAAATTTGAATGATAGGGATGTCTTCCATCAGGGGTTGCGTATCGCTATTTAGTTAGTGTCAATGTTTGGCCCGTGTCACTGGTAGGACAGTAACATATAGGCCGGGTCACTTCGCGGTTCTGATCATTTTGCCAGCGTCACTACTGCTAGAACCAGAGTCCACAACGACGTGCCGCTCAACACTCTGAGACAAAAAAAAAGAGGAACAGTCATTGGACTCCTTCCTTGTGAGTCTTAACTTGCCAGGCATACGACTCTCTTTAAGGAGACACGTGAACTCTTTTGGAGATCAATATACGCTCTTCCGAGAGTCGTGCCACCCAAAAGGGAGTTAACGTGTACCTTTAAAGGGAGTCATATACGTGGCAAGTCAGGAATCACTGAAAGAGGTAACACATGCTCTATTTTTTCATATCTTAGTGTGTACCAATTACGTCATACGTGACGTTTCTGTTCAGGTCACGTGACTGCCCCGCACGTAGCCGCTACAGCGCTTTTTAGGGTGTGGGAATTCGCTCTTCCGGGCGTGGTTTCTTTTGTTCACGTTTGCTTTTGAGCGCTGAAAGGTGACTAAGATACCAGTGTTGACGTCGTTATCGTCACTGTTGTTCCTTTTTATGCACGATGTGGGTTGACGTTGTTGATTGCTATTATTATTATTTATAATGGTGAACAGGAATCATTCTGCGCAAGCTGGTACGGTGACAACCTCAGCTACCCGAACCAGAGCAACTAACCCAACCCATCATTTCCCGAAATAAATAGACAATAAGCAAGCGAACTAAAGGAATGTTTCCACCGCGGGTATAGCAATGAATGGCACTCACACCCGTACAACTGCGCCGGCTGTTAGCGTGCCCATTTACACGCGCAGGTCGAAGCGGATCAGAGCTGTTCCCAGCTCACTTTTTTTTATTGCGATACCGAGCTGCCCTTAGGGCATATTTGCCGAAGCCGAACTGTACGGTACAGAACGGTCGGCCGCGAAGGTAATAGGGTAAAGGTAAGTAAGAAAGAAAGCGAAGAGGTAAAGACTACACCAAGGCGGGCCGGCAGGTTATTTGCGACGCATATATATCTGTCACACGGAGGCATACGCTGTAGATTGGGAGAAGTAGGAAAGGGCGAGGGGGAGGGGGAGAGACGGGAATAGATGCAACAGCTGCTGGGTTTTCCGGGAGCCCTTGCGGAATCGACCGTTTCTTTCCTGCGAACTCCTTTCCTCTTTCCAACGGCACTGTTGTGTTTGAGCCACCGGTGGCGCCAGAGGAGTTTATACACTCCTGTATACAACGCGAGACCGGATGACGCCGTGGCGTCCAGAAACGGGATACGTACACAATAGAACGATCGTATACCAAAGTTCGTGCAAGTCTCAGTGCCATACTCGCGTTGGGCTCGCCAGGAACAAACAACCGAATTGAAGCACAAAAAGAGGTAACGCCTTAATAATAATATTTGAGGTTTTACGTCCTAAAACCATAAAAAAGGGTTTATGAGAAATGACGTAGTGCACGGCTCCGGAAATTCAGACCATCTGGTGTTCTTTAACGTGCACTGACATCGCACGGTACACGGAGAGGTAACGCCTTCCATGTGTAAGGGCATACAGCTACCTCGGGATAAGTGAGGTAATGGTTAGGAACAGCATAGCATCTCTGCCAAAAAAAAAAAAGGTTGAGATGGAGGAAGGCTATCAACACAAGCGCGCAGAACGCGAAAATAGAAGAAACTTAAAGAAGATGAAGTAAACCTTGATCAATGAGGACTCTATCGTCGTCTTTATCTTCATCAGGAGGGGGAGGGGGGACAGCACTCCGTGTGGAGGAATATACAGACAAAAGGGTGGCACATATGGTAAAGGAAAGGCTTAGTCGACGTGGTGTCGGTTAAAGCCTTCCAGTCACGTCGGGAATAGGTCAAAGAGATTGTCCAAAGTTTCTGCACTCATTAATCCATCGAAATACTCTTCGCTTTGTACACTCTAAGAAAAAAAAAAGAGTATGTGTGACTCTTTTGGGCGAGTCCTGACTGGCCACGTATAACTCTTTAAAGAGGCACGTTAACTCTCTTGTGGGTCACGCGACACTCCGAAGAAAGCTTAATGATTTCTAAAGAGAGTTGAATCTCTTTAAAAGGAGTCATATACGTGGCAAGCCAGAACTCTAAACAAAGAGTCAGAGGACTCTTTTATCTTAGAGTGTACACACACAAATATAGCACAGCCTTCTTCATGAAGAACCATTCTCATTCTTACGAAGAACTTTCGTATCATTGTACCAAGCTGGTTACGATCTGATGTTTTTCGGTGAACGTCTTTTTTGTTTTTAACAGCGGAGGTGTTAAAGCTTGCAGTAAGACGTCCGTTAACAAAAAAGCTCTGCTGCGCCGTTGCCACAGCAACCGCCATTGCTGCGTGCCACCTGTGCTAAAAATCAGCGGTATGTATCAGAAGCGTTTTTAGCAATTGTAGGAAATGATTGATTATTTCTGTAGTTTATACTGTTTTAGACCATGTTAGTTGATGTTGCACTTGTTTTGAGCATTGTTAGTCTCGTTTTAGGGCCTGTATTGACCACTGCGTCACCATGAGACACGAGACAGTGTATGGACGGCAAGCCGGGCCTCTAGAGTGCTACGCGCTTAAAACACGAATAAATAATTCAGTTTGATGTCACGCGCGGCAACTCACTCGCGTAGACCTTATCCGCACATTGAACGTATCTCTGTCCCCAAAAGGGCACTAGTACAAAAGAAGTAAATGTGCGCATGGTTTCGCTAACTACCACCAGAGGGCGACTTGAGGTCATCTGGGTAGAGTTACTGTATATGCTAGCTTTAGGTAGCATTTACAGTAACTCTACACTTAGATATTGCACATATGCTTACAACTGCCCTTGCAGATGTTGTCGGTGCTGTCTGGTAGAACAGTGCGGACAAGATGCCACTTGCAGTTCAGTGATTGCATTCCGATGCCGGCCAGCGTCTGTCTTCGCGGTGTAATCGATACCCGCTTCAACGTCACTAAAGGTATTTAAGCCCTCACTGTCTTTTTACTTTTCAAGTTCTGTGTGATAATCGATCATAGCATTGCGCTGGAAATGTCATCACCAAGGGCGCGGTTTCCCAATGAACGCATTCCTTGTACCTTCGTAGCAAAAAAAAAAATAATAAATGAACATCTTCTCTTCGAGGGGTTAACGTGACATCAAGTTGATCCGTAACGACGACACTGGGATCATTTGTTAGGACAACGGATTAGTCGAAAACCATCGATCCAGCGCAAAGAAATGAGACCGATGAGACAAAAAGCGCAACGACGACAGGAAACCGCAGCACCAACAGAAGACACTACGGCCTTATCCCTCTCGACGTTTGATTGGACGCCAGATGCTGACGCAATCGCATACGTCGCCGCATTACGTCAAGACTTCTCTTAAGCAGCACGAAGGCTTTAAGGAGGGGGGGGAGGGGGGGGGCACCACCGCGCAAGTTAGTTTCGAAAGAAGCGCCGCACCTGCCCTGAGTCTGAGGTTGTTAAAAATAACATTTTTTTTTCTTCTTTTAAATTTTTTTACGAAGGAATTTCAAAAGAAAGAAGAGGAAGCGCGGCCCAGACGTGTGGCAGTTGCGAAATCCCTTCACTTCGGCTTTGATACTCAGCGGTGCGAAAAAAAGTGCGGAACAATGTCTACTAATAGTTCGGCCTACTTCGTTAGAAAACACGTCATTAATGTTCAACAGGATGTCGGTTTGCAGACAAAAAAAAAAATCAGGAGCTCTTCCCCTATTGGGAAAATGGAGGCAAGCGTGTGCGTACCTGACGTACAACTTTTCTTTCTTTCTTTCTTTCTTTCTTTCTTTCTTTCTTTCTTTCTTTCTTTCTTTCTTTCTTTCTTTCTTTCTTTCTTTCTTTTCTTTCTTTCTTCTTTCTTTCTTTCTTTTTCTTTCTTTCTTTCTTTCTTTCTTTCTTTCTTTCTTTCTTTCTTTCTTTCTTTCTTTCTTTCTTTCTTTCTTTCTTTCTTTCTTCACCTTTAACCTCGTGCTTAGCAGCGCGACACATCAGTTGCTACAGGCAACAACGACGATCATGCGTTCATATCCGGGCAACAATAAATTGTGGCAACGTGAAATTACAAGTGACCTCGGCAAAAGATCAGGTCGCCATGTCAGAAACGGCTGATTGCCGACAAGCCAACGATCGAGAGAGCATCAATTATTGGAAAACGGCACGCACAAATGCGTATGCTACCAGCGCACCTTCGAGGGCCGCATTTCTGTACGTTCGCCGGCGCCAGGTTCTTCGCGTACGGTGCCGCCACCCCCGAAATCTAGCTCATAGAAGCTTCGCTTAATAACTTTTTTTTTATGAAGGAACATTAAAAGATAGAAGATCAAGCGTGGCCTAGACGTATGGCAGTTACGAAATCCCATCAGTTTGGCTTTGATGCTCATTGGTGCGAAAAAACCTACGCAACGATGTGGACTAACAGGTTCTCCTGCTTCGTTAGAAAATACGTCATTAGTGTTCAATAACATCTGGGCCCAACGATTTTTTTCGCATTTGTAGGAAGACTAAAAAAAACCCACCACCCCATTTCTTTGGAAGAAACCATAGATGACATTAAGTTTCTTTTCAATGCATGGAAAATGAATCGAAGGCAGCAAGCAAGAACGGCTTCAGTATCTCTATTAAAGACTTTTGCAAGGGATTCATGACGCGCCCATATACTGAATACCTCTAATGATGAAACATTGTTTCGTTGTCCTTCGCTCTAAAGTGAAGCCCTCATGCGAACGCTTGAATGCTAATTAGCCAGTTCTTTGAATAAGAGCAGATGACGCGATGCGTTGGCATCATCGGGGGCTTTCGCAAATTGGTCCCTTACAAGGCAGCGCTCTTCAGACGATGCCGTACGTTGCGCGATGCTTATGAAGCACTCAAGACGAGACGGGCAAAGTCATTGCTCTCTCTCTCTCTCTCTCCCTCTCTCATATCCTCACCCATGCAGAGAAAGTTGTGGAAAAAATGAGTTTTTCAAAGTATCCCCTTCTCTTCTACGGGTCCTAACCATACTGCGCTCAGCATCGCCTGAAATGAGGCAACGTTACGCAAGCTAGCGGTTCTGGTGCTGACGTCACTAAATCACGGGCAGCTGCCGCTGAAAAAAATTGGGGCAGCTACGCAAAAGTGGTGCGAAGACTGAGCAAACAGCGGAGCTGGTGGTCTTCCCCTCCTCCTTGCCCTCACTTCTCTTTCCCAACTGATTGCTACACTATACAATACTAGGATATGCTATGTTTTACCCTCACCCCTCCCTCTTTTCCTCGTCCTTACCTTCACCTCTCTTTCCCACTGCTTTGTTATACTATACTATACATGGATATATGTCATGCTTTACCATCTCACCTTCTTTTCCTCCTCCTCACACTCACTTTTTGTTCATACCCCTTTGCAATACTATACTATACTATACAAAAGTACGCTAGGCCTTACCCTCTCCCCTCCTCCTTTCCATCCTTCTCAACCTCGCATCACTCCTCCTCATGCTCACTTCTCTTTCCCATCCCTTACTATACTATACTACACTACACTACACTACACTACACTACACTACACTACACTACACTACACTACACTACACTACACTATACTATACTATACTATACTATACTATACTATACTATACGTGTCTATGCTATGCTTCCACTTCTCTTTGGACAGCTGCGCCGAGTTTTGAGCAGTCGCCGGCCACTGCTGAAACTCAAGCTTAAACAGCTCTGCTGTTAAAAAAGGCATCAAGTACATTATCTTGCATTTTGAGAGTGTGTTGCCTTCTACCGGGTTGAGGTATCATCTCCAACCAATCTGCATTGCCCGTAGCCATTTCATGCTGCATCTGCTCTCGACTACGGGAGAGCCAGCCATTTTTCTTTCTTCCGATCAAGTCGCTGGAAGTTCGGCGACACTGCTGGGTGTTAGCATCAAGGGTAAACAGAAAGTGCAGGTAGAAGTTCGTTTCAAAGACTCCCCCGCGTTTCTTTTTTCTTTTTTTTTCTTTACTCGCAAAATATGAGTTGCGTCGTGAAGCGCAGCTCAAAGTACTCGACCGCCGGCTCGTCCTCTACGCGATTCGCGTTTCAGGTCACGGAGTGCCTTCCAAACCGTAAACAGAAGCCTTTTACGGTGCTACGCCGCGCGTAAAACGAATTGCACCGAAACGACGCGAGCAGGCGGCTTTCAAAGGCAGCTCCGTCAGCGGTTCACAGGGAAGTCGGCTGACAGTAAACGTACCGCTTTCTTCGACCGGGAAGCTTCGAGCAAATGTGCCTCTTGAATCAATAAATGCGCACATAAATAATGCATGTGCAGACATCTATCAAAACTTTTTGCACGTAATACGAGTAAAAGTGCGTAAATATTACTGAGATATGCAGATACATGAAGTATAGCCTGCTTCGCACTCACGTACAGACAGCGTCAAATGTTTAGGGTAACCAGACAAGAAAAGAAATTGGGGCCGCTATGCAGTTGTGGTGCGAATACTGAGGATACAGGGGAGCTATTGGATTTACCCTCCTCCTTTTCCTCCTTTCCACCTTCACCTCTCTTTCCCACCCTTTACTATACTATACTATACAAGAATATGATATGCTACACCCTCTCCC
Source organism: Rhipicephalus sanguineus (assembly GCF_013339695.2). Lineage (NCBI taxonomy): Eukaryota > Metazoa > Arthropoda > Arachnida > Ixodida > Ixodidae > Rhipicephalus > Rhipicephalus sanguineus. The sequence goes on along the minus strand of NC_051186.1, from coordinate 37,762,717 downwards.
CTAATCCGCACCCGCACTTGCCTTTCCCACCCCTTGCTATACTATACATGCTTTATTATCATCTTTTATTCCCTTGCCCCCCACCCCAACACAGAGTAGCCAGCCGGTCTAAGAACTGGCTAGCCTCCTTGCCCTTCCGTCATCCTCTTCCTCCTCCTGTGCTTCCGTCCTTTCTCTCCTCCTCACCTGCCTTTCCCACCCCTTTGCTATACTATACCATACAAGGGTATGCTATTCTTTACTCTCGTCCGCTCCCTTCTCCCTACTCTCACAGCACACCTCACACTGACTTCCCTTTCCCCCCTCCTTGCTATACCATACATTACATGGCTATAGTACGCTCTGCCCTCTCCCCTCCTCCTTTTTCTCTTCCGCACCCTATTATCTCTCCTCCTCACCCTCTCTTCCCTTTTCCATCCGCTTGCTATACATACTATCCATGGCTATGCTATGGGCTGCTTAGCTTTCAGTGGCGCATAACCAGCAACGCCACGATTGAGTTTTGCCAAGCTTGAACAGCTTCGCTATTAAAAGCTTCATATTCCCGCTGCTTCGGCAGGTAGCCTTGAACTTATATTTTCGGTTTGTTCTAACACGCGCTAACAACATATACCGCGCAGCTCGACTGAATACAGTCACAAATTGCTGGGAAATTCAAAGTTTTTGCAGACCGGAGTCTGAGTCTTCATACCAGACATGCATACATGAATAAAATGGCTGAGGGACCTAGCGGTCCCTCAGCCATGTATATAGGGACCTAGTGGTCCCTAAACTTTTGACGCCGGCTACACGTGCTTGGAATGTTAAAGGCGACGAGTTTTGCTTAGTCTAGCAAAGCCAGTTTCTGTTGCAGGATCGGCTGAAGCTATTCGAAACTGTTGGTGACCATGGTTCACTTCTTTCTCGTCGCTTATGTGTTAAGATTTAGCTTGGTGATGTAAATTAAGATATGAATTTATGTTGGTAGTGCCAAAACTAAGCTGATAATCTAATAAGCTAATCCCCCAAAGTATTGGCGTTTGATGTCAAGACTGTGCAAGCACATTACCAAGTCCAAAACCCCTAACGCTCAAAGCGTAGACCAGAGGGTCATCAGTCGCACGTTCTGGCGTCAGATCGCCTGTAAGGCCGATCTCATATATATCTGTAATTATTGATCCGCTAATTCAAGTTTTACAGAACTCCGAGGCGAAAACAGCGCGTACAGACGAGTACGAACAGACACAAGAAAAGGCACAGACACAGGCGCCGACTAACAACTGAAGTTTATTGCTCATACGCCACGAAAATAAATAGTACGTATCAACAAAAAAAAAACAATACGAAGAGAGTCACAGCAAAAGAAGCAAGGCTTGATAGGACACTCAAAGCAGTTAGCCTGTGGGATCGTGTTTATCTAGCCCCCGATAGGAAGACTAGCTCTTTATCTAAAAGGGCTATTGATGGGGCGCTTACGCAGCTGTCCTGTAATTACACGATATTTTGGGCCTCCATGATTTCTCGGGTTACTTTATCGCTGGACCTGCGTAATACTTTCGTGTTGTTGAATTGGGGCGCGCATTCACAATCTCGGCAGTGGATGCCCAGGTGTCCTGAAATTCGTACGGTCACATTGTATTTATGTTCTAACAATCTTTTGTTAAGGCATCGGCCGGTCTGGCCGACGTAAGTGCGTCCGCAAGACAAGGGAATGGAATAGACGACTCCCTCAGACTGCCGAGATTGTGAATGCGCGCCCCAATTCAACAACACGAAAGTATTACGCAGGTCCAGCGATAAAGTAACCCGAGAAATCATGGAGGCCCAAAATATCGTGCAATTACAGGACAGCTGCGTAAGAGCCCCATCAATAGCCCTTTTAGATAAAGAGCTATCCTTCCTATCGGGGGCTAGATAAACACTATCCCACTGGCTAACTGCTTTGAGTGTCCTTATAAAGCCTTCCTTCTTTTGCTCTGCCTCTCTTCTTGTTGGTTTTTTGTTGATACGTGCTATTTATTTTCGTGGCATATGAGCAATAAACTTCAGTTGTTAGTCGGCACCTGTGTCTGTGCCTTTTCTTGTGTCTGTTCGTACTCGTCTGTACGCGCTGTTTTCGCCTCGGTATGAACAACCAACTAGCTCGAAACGTGTTATTACAGAACTCAACGACCCCGTATAGTGCGAAGAATATGATTCGCTTCAGTCGTACTGTATAGGATACTTCGCAACATGCTATTCTGCTTTCCTTATTTGTTTTTCTCCAGTGACGGTGTCCGCAACATCTACACAAGAAGCATTTGCGGCTGTTACTTTTTTCTTTCAAAATGCGCCCAATGTCGATCACGCTACTGGTGATAACTTGTTTTGCGAAATTAGTGCGTGCTATTCGGCATATCTCAATCCACACTGTAATGAAAACATCAAAAGGGTAACGAAATAAAACAAACGGCAGTATTTCATCGACAGCCGTATGTGTCGACCTCATATTTAGGTCCATTTCTTTATTAATTCAAGGCGAAAGCCTGGCATGCCTCGTCAAACGCAAAAACGTGACCATCGGTATTGGTGTCGTCGTCAACACGAGTGATGCGAGAAATCCCCATCATGCGATGACGTCATAAAGACGTCACTGTGAAGTAATATCACGACACCATCGCGTCGTCAAAGGGGACCAATCACGGAGGCACTGCAAAGTGCAGAAAGCTTCCAATTCATCCGATCCCGGAGGCAGTACAAAACCACGTTGGGTGCGGAAAGCTTTTGGGCGGGATAAGTAGAATCGACTAGGAAGAAAAGGATGCTTTTCGCCTTCCAATCGTCTTAGGGAAGTGCATAAAAGACCGTGAGACTTTTCAGTCTCCCACGCACGGACCTATACGAACTTTGGGGCGAAAAAAAAGTTTTCTTGAGTTCGTAGCCAGAAATTCTCAGTGTCTGGGACATCGCTGAAGCGCCAAGGAAAACTTCTTCAGCGAGATTTTTTCGAAAAAGTGGCCGCGCACGCCCCAGTACTTGGCGTTCTCAGCTCTAGCTGTCTGTTCGCGCGCAACTTAAGCACCCCCTCTACGCGGATGCTTTCCGTAGAACTCAAGGTCGAAACATACGTCTACGTTTCATTTGCACGTGGTGCTACCTCGCAAGTTCTCGTCAAGAGCGCATTGCGAAAGCACCGCACGCCGCTGGGTCTAGCCGGGCCCTTCATCTGCATGTCATTCGCTTTGGAATATGTAAATTCGTCAACCCCGCTGAAAATCAGACAAGGAATGTGCGAGCACGAGTTGAGCAACGGCACGCCCCACCTTCCCACTTGTTATGCGCGTCTGAAATTTGAAAGGCGTGGAGAATTTTCTTCAAGCGTCAACATCGCCTCCGAGTGCCAGCATGTTCCCCGGCACATGCGCAGTGCTTCATCTTTATGTGCACTTTCATTATATCTTTATCTCAGCCATATAAAAGAAACAATAATGATAGCTGGGGTTTAACGTCCCAAAACCACGATATGATTATGAGGGACGCCGTAGTATATAAAAGAAACTGGGGCAGTCATTTAGTATTGTATAGGCTGACCATTCAACAATGTCACCTATGAGATATTATATACTACATTACAGATGACATTTAGTATAGGTCGATCATGTTCAGCTGTAGTGCAAAAGCAAAAGGTAAGGCGTACAGTCAGTGCTTATAGGAAAACCTGCTTCCTTCAAATTGTACGATGTTCGCTATTAAGTATAATAAAAAATTGTACGCGCGAGTCTACGTGATTGGGTAGTGAGATCACGTGATGTGAATCAGCCGCTAGATTTGAAATGCGCGCGCTTACAACTAATTCGTATAAGCGAGATCGCGTGACCAGCTACAACAACTACTACTACTCTTACTACTATAGTAATACGGAGCATGTTAGGCAAAAACCGCTTCGCTGTAAAGCAAAATGCGATATGGAATCGTCATACTAACCAACGTCGCCTTTTTTGTGTAGTACAGTAGTACGGAGACAGTTGGCACAAGAGAGCAGCAAACTTTGATCTTAGAATAACAGAGAGCTGAGCTAATTGGTAAATATTCATTTTAAAAAGACAGGGCGTGCAAACACGGACACAAGAATGAAGTCGGGACACTGCAAACGCCGTTGTTTTCTTTCTGAAAGAAAAGAAAGAAGGCACGAAAACTTGTCTGCGCATGCCCATGCATGGGCATGCGCAGATGGGCATGCGCAGATAAGTTTTCGTGCTTTCTTTCGTTTCCGCCAAAAAAAAGAAAAGAAAGAAACGGCGTTTGTGGTGTCCTCACTTCTTTCTTGTGTCCGTGTTTGCACGCCCTGTCTTTTTAGAATGAAAACTTTGATCTACTTATCGCGAAAACAATCCTCCGCTTCGAAGAAAAAGGTCACACGATGCCCGGCCGAGGCTTCAGGAGGATTTCTGTTCCACTCCACAATAAATTGCAGAACGACCTGAAGACAAGTGGGCTGCACGGGCTAGCTCATTATTCAAACGAGAAGGCTCTCATGTGCATAACGCCCCGCGCATACGTACACCGGCGCTCACAAGAAATGGCGCACACGCTCGGTACTCGAGAGATGATCAAAGTTGCCGCGAATTCTCCATTCCGTTGTTTCGAGTCACTGTACACGTACAAACCGTAAGTTGCGTAGGCGATGTCTTTGCGACTGCCTCGCATAGAACTTGTGCGCGTAGGTGCTCCTCGCTTTCTGGAAGCGTAACTGATTGACTCGACATTAAAGTGGAAGGCGATGCAAATGAGGGGTATATCATACAGGTGCATGAAGCGAAAGCACTGACATGATGTGAGCGCAGGAGAGTCGACGCCGTGTGCCTCTCTGCGTACGAGCTGATCGTCAGTGTTGCGCAAGGCAGTTAATCATAATAAAATCAGGAGCCCTCGTCCTAGCAGAAAAATGGAGGCAAGAGAGGCTTGGAGCGTGCGTGCCTGACGTACTATTTCTTTCTTTCTTTCTTTCTTTCTTTCTCTTTCTTTCTTCTTTCTTTCTTTCTTTCTTTCTTTCTTTCTTCTTTCTTTCTTTCTTTCTTTCTTTCTTTCTTCTTTCTTTCTTTCCTTGTCTTTCTTTCTTTCTTTCTCTTTCTTATTTCTTTCTTTCTTTCTTTCTTCTTTCTTTCTTTCTTTTTCTTTCTTTCTTTCTTTCTTTCTTTCTTTCTTTCTATTTCTTTCTTTTTCTTTCTTTCTGTCTTCTTTCATTTTCTTTCTCTGCTTCTTTCTTTCTTTCTTTCTTTCTTTCTTTCTTTCTTTCTTTCTTTCTTTCTTTCTTTCTTTCTTTCCATCGCATTGCGCAATACTCCCTCCTAACTGCTTCCTTCCTCCATGCCGGGAATTGGACCTTCATCCACGTGCTTAGCAGCACTACACTTCAGTTGCTGCAGGCAACAACGACGGTCACGCGTCCATATCCAGGCAACAATGAAGCGTGGCAACGTGAAATGACAACTGACCTCGATAAAATATCAGATTGCCGTATCAGAAACGGCTGATCGCCAACAAGTCCACTATAAGGAGAGAGTCAATTATTGGAAAACACGGCATATAAATAAGTATGTGACCGGCGTACATTCGAGGGACGAATTTATGTACGCTCGCCGGCCTCCGGGTGTTTGGCGTACGACGCCGCCACTGAAATCTGTGGCCCTAAAGTGAGCAAAATGAAGCTACTGAACACGGTATGTTCCACAGGCGGGTGTACAAGACAGGTTAGATTAACATATGTGTAATCTTTATCTATCAAAAGGCCCGTAAAGAATCGTATTGACAAGCTCCCTTGAACCAGACCAAGTGCCAGCAAATGAGTTCTGCCGAATTCTGCAAGGTGACGGAAGAGTTATGAAAGGGATCATAAGCTACCACCCGTTTGTAGCACCAAGCCACAAGAAAATCCATTCGGAGTTCTCAGAAGAGAAAGCTTCTTAGTTGAAGAAAAATTTGCACCGGTCTGAGGATCGAACCCAGGACCAAGGCCTATACAGGACGGTCACTATATATATATATATATATATATATATATATATATATATATATATATATATATATATATATATACATTGACCAAATAGCTAAAGGAAAAGTTCCGCTTTCGAGAATGCGGAACTTTAAGTGCACAAAATTGCCATCGGCTTGTAAGGACAACGTGATAGCTGTACACTGCGGTGGGGATCACATTAGCCACAACCTCCAGTCTTTACGTGAAGCCTTAGTGAGATACAACACACATATCTCACGTAGATGTATAGGAAATCGCCCGCTAAAAACGACATCATCATCATCATCATCCTGACCACGCCTCCTCCATGGCAGAGGCCCCTCCCATGTTTTGCCATTCACGCCGGTCCTGTGCCTGCTGCGGTCACTTTATCCCCGCAAACTTCTTAATATCATCCACCCAGGCAACTTTCTGCCTAGCCCTTGCCCGCTTGCCTTCTCTCGGAATCCAGTCGGTCGCTCTTAATGACCAACGGTTATTTTGCCCTCGCGCTACATGCCCTGACCATTTCTTCTTGAATTAATCTCAGATGTCCATAATACACGTTCGTTCCCTGACCCACTTTGCTCTCTTATGTCCCTTGAGGTTACACCTATCATTTCTTTCTTTCCATGGCTTGCTGCGTCGTGCAAAAGCGGCATAGATCGTGGGAGGAAATAAATCTAACCACACAAAACATTTCAGCGCGCATCATCCACATTACAGCGTGCTACACATCGATAGTCATGACATCTAGCGCCACCATTCTCCCCGAAGTCACGGCAAGTCTTATTCGTCGCACAGGATGCGCGGCCACGTTTTGTAGACACACTGGCCTGCGTGCCCGCTCTCCCCGTGCCGAGCCAATGCCCGGACAAACAAAACAGCTGGACACACGCCGCAAAGAACATGCCTGCTCCCATCACCCCCAAGGCCAAGCCAATGTTCCCAACAAAGAATACGAAAGCAAAGAGAGAATGCGCAGACGAGAAGAGGACGCTACTGCAGCCAACGGGTATCCATACCTTTCCCGCATCGGAGGAAGTGCAGTCAAGGAAAGACAGGGAAGTAGGGAGCGGGCAACAACACACTCCCGTATAAAGTAACGTGATATCGGTAAAGCAAGGAAGGAAGCGAACGAGCGACATGTGAAGCCGGGGAGGAAGTGTCACGACAGCCGCAGAGACCGGAAGTATGCACTGGAAAGAGTGGTGGCCTCCTGTCTCAGAGGTACCACCATCTCACCCCCCCCCCCTCTCTAGCCTTTGCCTTCCGCTAACACATGGCTCATCGTTGTCCGACGACTTCCCGTAATACGGCGTCCTCTGTATACAGCAAGGGGAACCTGGAGTGCTTGTCGGCTAGGGAGTGGGGAGCTGGGAATTTGGGAGCACGAAGGGTGGGTCGAGAGTGATTTACTGTGTACGCCCGCCCCGCTAAGAAGCCTGCGCGCGTATCCCACGTGACCCTCATCACTTAAGCCTCGGTGAGCAATGGGTAGGCCATCACGCAGCACCATTTCGCAAAGAAATAACAGTCTGTTGTACATTCAGACGAAAGCTCATGCAAAGGGTGTCTGTAGGAAGTATACGTAAGGATCTCTCAAGAGTAACCTTAAAGGGACGCCAAAGAGAAAAAAAAAGTCACAGTTTCGCCTCAAGGGCGAAGCAATGAATGCGATAGCAAGAAAAGCGGCCCGTGACGGACGCGCTACTACACATCTGCCCCCCGGCAGTAACTACCGCGCGAGTAGACAGCGGAAGGGCAAGGTTTCCCTGCGCAAATATTAGCAGAAGCGAGCGAGCTGGCCGACGACTCTCACATGCGCCCGTTGCGCTCCTCGCGCCATCTCGCTGGTAATGAAGAAACGCTTATAAGCGCCTGCCGTCTCTGAGTCCTGCCAGCGGTAAAGGGTGTGTATATACTTATACATATATACTTATACACATATACTTATACATATACAGTGCATGACGGCGGCGACGGCAAAAACCAGCCGAGACTGTCCATATAATTGCTATCGCAAGAAAAAAAAATGTCAGGACTGCGCGTTCCGCGCAGAACGGTCACAGCGAAAGCTGGAAGAGCGGCCTTTGTAGAGCCCGTTATAAACTCTCTTGGGGAAACTAATAAAAGTACGTTATGTTGGGCTAGTTGGTGCATCGTTACTTGAAATATGTGGCGCAAGGTTGCAACTGAGAAGGAACGAGAAGGCGTTCTTTCTGTCTCTTCTTGTTTCTTCTCAGTTGCAACCTTGGGCCACGTATTTCAAGTAATAAAAGTACACATGCAAGGTATCCCCTACTTCATAAATCATAATTTTTATGAAGTAGGGAAGCACTCACTATGCCATTATTCGTCTTTCTACGGATAAGCGAGGTACCCGCTACCCATCTGTAAGGCATTATGTGCACTTTGTTGATGCTGCATGTTGCTGATGACGATGAAGAATTATGGCTGAGCACTTTGTAGCAGGTGGGAAGCTTTAAACCACACACTGTGGTTTAAAGCTGTGGTTTACAGAAAGACCCTGTACAGGGTCTTTTTTGTAAAGGAGTTTCAAGCCCCGGCGTGACTCTGTGGTAGAATACTTGACTACCATGCAGACGGTCCGGATTTAAATACAATGCGATATTTTTTTCTCATTTGATTTTTTCTTATTTCGCGCGATAGCGGTTACGGACACCGGAGGCGGCGTACAACTACGACATCGTTGTTGTGATCTTATGACACTTTTCACTGTAAAACATATTTTACTCGTATTAGCAAATGATAATTTCACAATGCAGAAAGCAGCATTCTGACCGCAAGAAGATGCTTGGTAAGCGAGAAAACATGCTAAAAGAAAATACAGCTGGCGGCGACGTCACACATTTTGACGGCTTCTGGTACGGCCTACGTAATCGTTTATCGGCAAGAAAAAAAATTTTTTAATTGTGTTCTATGGGACACGAAGTCTTAACACAGCAAGTTCGAGAGAATTAAATTGAACTAATATGGCTAAAATATGCAGAAATAACTTTTGAAATTCGTGACGTCACACTGACGTTTACGTGCCAACCTTTAGGCGCGTAAATCAAGCACAAAACTTTCACCTTCATTTTCTATTCCATTAATAAAACCTATGATGGTGAAATTAACGACAGTAGAGTTCCTTACGAATAATCTATCAGACAAAGTTGATTCACTGCTTCACTTAAGTGACCATTTTAGAGTGCGCGTGCGGTGTATGGTTGTGGGGACATGCAGTAGGCGGTCATGGAGTTGCTGGTAGCCACTGGACGCCGCACTTATTACTCTGCGCCACAATCTGCTGCAAGAAATGATCGCCGCTGCAGTATTTGTTCGCTGCAGGGTGGCTGTACAAAGGAATTAGAGGGTGGAGGGGGGGGGGGGGGGGGTTGGGGGGGCAGGCAGCTTCCGCGTCCTTTTTCACTGCAGAAACACGCGGGCACGAAATGCGCGTATTCCTTCATGCATGACCACGCTGACAGTCTCGAAACACCCTATGGTTACGACCGTGTCACGCTGTCGTCGACCTTCCACCTCCTCGCTGATGACACAGAGGCCCGAAAAATAGGAATACGAGCGGCCACTCGCGGTCGACAGGGAAAATAATGGCCTTCACTTTACGCCTTGTTAGACGCAGAGTACTAGTTAGAGGGTGTCCCCCGTCAGAGCTGATTGAAATATGCTGTAATTCGCACTACGGTGGTTTGCGAAGATGGCTGTGCGCTTTCCCGAGCCCCGTGCCACTGTAGCGGAATGATTGCGGCACGGGAGGCAATGAGAGGGATGCTTTCAAGTGGAGCTGGGCGTAAAATAAGCGCTTGGGGTCGCACACTATAACTAATGATTGCTGGGGTTTTACGTCCCAAAACCACGATATAATTGAGAGACGCCGTAGTGGAGGGCTGCGGAAATTTCGACTACCCGGAATTCTTTAACGTGCACCTAAATCTAAGCACACAGGCCTCTAGCATTTCGCCTCCGTCGAAATGCGGCCGCCGCGGCCGGGATTCGATCGCGCGACCTGTGGGTTAGCAGTCAAGCTCCATAACCGCTCGACCACCGCGGCGATTGATAACTGTGCTTACGAAGTGAGCGATGCGGTTACAACAAGTAAAGGTATAGCTGTACAGCCTACGCAGCATGAACAGAGAGGTCAGTTTATGTCGAATATTAGTCTACGGTGGTTACATAACGGTTTGGCGCTGTCCTGCACCAGGATAACACTGGCGCAGCTTTTGTGCCGCAGAAGGAGGGCTCGTCGTCGTCGTTCGTCGTGCATGTAGCCCTCCTGCTGTTATCGTATGCCTTCATCGCTGTCGCCACTGCACCAGCGTTGTCGCGGCGACACGTTCACCGTTTCACTAAGAGTCTAACTCTCGCTGCCTTGGTCGCTGCCTTGGTCGCTGCCTTGGTCGCGTTCACACTGAGACATTCGGCGCAGCAGAACGCAGTTCCGTAGCAGCGAGATCCGCCTGAACATCCCTATCCGCGCCGGGACCGATTTCTCGCGGTGATTGGTTAGCGGCGAGGATTCCCTCACCGCGAACCAATCGGAGAAGCGGATCAAAAAGAAACGAGAAAATGGCGACGCGCTTCACTTATCTGAGTCTTCGAATCCCGTAGCGATAGCGAAGTCTTTCGTAATCACCCAGTTCTTTTCGACAGGCGTAACGCGAAGCACAGTTACAATTGTCACTGTTAGCAATATATCGTCACGTGGTCGTGACAGTGAAAAAAGCGAATACTTAAGCCGGTAAACGTGAAACACTTTATTGGGCGAACACGTGCTCAGAGAACGAAGAATGACGCTCACAGTGCAACCATATCGAGGCACAGAATCGTCGGTCGTCGATAAACTGATGGTCGTCGGAACGCGTCGTCTTTCCTGCGTGAGTGATCGAAAATTCCAGCGTTATCGCTGGTGCTCGCGTCAGCTCCAGAATAAACTCGACTACCCGCGTCGTAGGCGCAATCAAATCGGAACAGTCTAAAACTATCGCGAAGTTACCCCAAACATTCGAGCGCAGCCTTCGCCAAGCGGTGGTCACACGTATAGCAGACGGATTACATAAAAATACAGAAAGAAGCGCACGTAATAACTGTTGGGATTTAACGTCCCAAAACGACGATATGATTATGAGAGATGCCGTAGCGGAGGGCTCCGAAAATTTCGACCACCTGGGGTTCTTTAACGTCAAACTACACCTAAGCACACGGGCTTCAAGCATTTTCGCCTGCATCGGAAATGCGGCCCCCCGCGGCCGGGATTCGACCCCGCGACCTGCGGGTCAGCAAAAGAAGCTCGACTGGCCAAGTCTCAGCTTACTCTTTTCAATACATCGTGTCGCGATCTCGCAGAAAGGGGTAGCATCAATCATCTCCCCCCCCCCCCTTAAACATTTTTCACTTTTGAATTTGTATATACACGTGCACATACAAACATACAAACACACGCACGGACGTACCTAAAGGGTGGTTGAACACGGATGAACTTGACAAAAATGGGGCGCCGCAACAACATGAAGCTATACTGTTTATCGACAACATGGAGGAAGAAAAACATAGGAGGCAGCATTACGTGACGCAGCCAGCCTTGGTATAGCTGAACGCTCCGTGAAGCCAGTAGTTTCAGCCAAACACTGCGCGCGCTAAGTACAAAATATCCAAGCACATCAGGATCGATTTTCCGTGACGTACTAAGTCAACGTTAGGATGAAGAGAAAAGAACGGCATAACATGCTGATTAGATTGCAACCAAACGAAAAGCTTTGCTAACACAACATCGAATTTCTCCATAGAGATTACAAGAGCGCAGGGCTAGGGATCACAAGATAAGGGATATCAGAACGGATGGATTTATCTACAAGCATAAAATATACATTCAGCGCTGTGTCTTCTTTCTTCCTCACTCTCTCCCCGTTTGTTTGCGCTGTAATCTTTTTAAGAAAATATACGTTTATTTATTTACTGGAATGACTACGCCCAGACAGGCTGTAATCCAGACACCCTATTATTATCCAGGCAACGTATGATTAAAAGCAGGCGACGGAAAAGACGACGCCATTTTTTTCATCACGGAAAAATCGGGCGTTGCGAAGCAAGGCAAGGCGGAAGTAGATTGAAAAGCAGGCGCGGAGGGGTGGGGAAAAGTGCGGCTTTTGTGATGACGGTCGCCCGACTTCATCACCGTAATATCATTTTTAAAAGTGCGCTCTAGCTAGGCTTTCTTATTTGTTTAGTTTACGTGTAAAGTTCGACTCTTTTTTTTTACCTCTTGTTTAAGCTTTTTCAACTGGACGATCGAGCCCGGAGACACTCTAGGTTCATTTGGCGCGCTACTTCCGCCTGGGCGAGCTTGATAACCACGACTTCCGGCGGAAGGAAGGAAGCTGGACACTTCGGTGCACTATACCAGGCGCCGACGGGGCGCCGCCCACTGGGTGATGGAGAGGGAGTGTCATGGCCGCCTTTCACATTGAGAGTGCACCGCGCACTCCAAATGCTTTCTGGGAAGGCTATGACAGGAAGTACATCAACATAAGTCGATTAGCCACTTCTGAGGTACCCTACTAAAAGGGTCACTTTGCACTTACCGACACTTTCGTCCATAAAGCCGAATGCAGTACACACAGCATGGTCCAAGGCAACCCGTGAATAGAGTTAAATATAGGGTGAGCATCTTACACTATAACATACTATAGTAGCATTTTGTTGTTTGCTCAAAACCGACAAATAGGAATAATAAACAAAGCATATTGGGGGATTAGGTTCTAGATAAGGTTTATTGAGTTCATTTTCGTGATGTGTATTCTTGTTTTTCTTTTCATCTTTTTGTCTTTCCGCATGCACTTGAAGAGCTACGAGGGGCTGAGTATTCGTTTTTAGCGCAGTAAACATTCATTTGCTATAAAAGGATAGCGCAAATAACTCGACAAAGTCGCGAGAGAGGGCACGGTAAACAAGCGAAACCTTCTATTACGAACGTGCCTAACTATTCGCGCTGTTTAATACATGTCCTTCACTCTCAGCACGGAAGGCTTTGAAAGCGTTGTTGCGCTTCTTGCGTACAACTAGCCTTAGAAACAGACTTTAAGCAGTGCCACATTCTCCTTTCTTTTTCCGTTTTTCTTTCTCGTTCTTTCCTTTTGTAACATTTCTTTCCTATTGTTTTTATTACCCGTACCCGCTTGCTCCAGCGCAGGGTAGCCAGCCGGACTGAGAACTGGCTAACCAGCCTCTATTTCCATCTATTTCATCATTCCTTCGTTAAGGCTCGTGGCCAGCAAGAAGGTCAACAGTGGTTTTGTGGCGCGTAACGAACGGGTGGTGCTTTTCCATGGGCCCGAAATACGCCGCAGTTCTAAGCTCCAGTCCCGTTGAAGATGTAGTGCCGCCTTCAGAGAATGTCTCCCTGAAGGTGGCATCTATGTATGAAGGTCTAATCTATGTGTGTGTGTGGCTGTATGTATTGTTAGGTGTTTATCAGTGCATATATCATAATCATCACCCAGCACCTGGAGTAGCATGTCAGGCAATTAGCCAGGCTATAACGTCTCGAGCTTTTCATGAAAGCATTTCTGTCTCTCTTTCTCTTTCCTTCTTTTCTTCCACTAGAACTTATTCATTCGTTATTTTAGTTTGGCCCTTTCTGCCACATTCTCCCATTTCTGCGCGCGCTCTGTCTTAGCCGGCTGTTCACCTTCGACCAGAATAAATGTCTCTTTGCAGTAGAGCTGTGATCTGGGTCCGTTGGTACATATTTTTGAGGATTCGAACCAGCCAAGAGACGGAACACTGAGGAGAGAGACGCAGTTGTTAGTCCAGCCGCTGTGTGTGCAACTTCTCTCCAGGCAATGAAACCAACAGCTAAGGAAGGTACAAAGGACATTACTTTTATGCTATAACCGTAGTATAGAAATTATGACGTAAATGGAAAGAAACTAAATGGTATCAAAAATCAACCTGCCGCAGGTAGTAAACAAACTTACCAACATCTGATAACGCGTACGATGCACTACCAAGCGGCGGTCGCTTTTCCCATCCAGATTACTGGGTTGCTACCAAGTGGCGGTCGCTTTTCCCATCCACACTATTGGGTATTTATCTTTTGTGTAATCCTGGGAGTGTTAGCGAGCGCCGCTCGCAGCCATGACGGCGAGTGTGAAACCCTCTTTTTGTTGCCAGGTGGCGTCACGTAGCAGGTGATGTTATTACGAGCTAGAAGCTGACCAATAAACCCTCGTATACTACCTAAGGTATCAAGTCCTGTCGATCAATCCCCCCTCTTTCGTTAACTTGTTTCATGTTTGGCTGGTTGTGTTTCGTCGTTTCATCGTTTCGCGTTTCGTCGTTTGCCTGGTTGAAATCATCAAGCAGATTTCTCTTACACTCATCTGTTAACCCCCTACCCCCTACCATTACCCCGCCTCCACAGCAGTGTGCTTCATCTTCAGTGCCCGTTCTGTTGTGAAAGTCAGACTACGATCAGAACAGACAAGTCGATAGCCTCGATGCGGCCCTCGCGACTCCCCCCTCATTCGCCTTGTAGTCTCAACTATTATAAACTATCATCTGCCTCCGTTGGCTCTCCAAATCCATCATCATCGCATCATCTCACTCGGCAACACGTCACGTCTTTCAGTTATTTCGTTCGCAGACCATTAAAGGACTAGCACTTGCGTTCGATTTTATCACCGCCTGCCGTCTCAAGGAAGCGCGCGTGATGAGGCATGACCGTTCCCTCTCGAACATTTCATCTGAAAGAAAAAGTAAACAAAACAGATAATGCGTTACACGGCGCCGCCAGGAGTGGATATCGACTCGTCCTGCAGAGGCCGTGTACTCCGATTGCCGTTCTCACAGAAGAGTGAGGCGCGTCAGAGTAATATCTAGTTCTTTACTATACGCTAATATAGTTTCCGGCTTCAACCCAAACTGCCCATGCGCGGTATATGGAACGCCTGAAGAGAGGTATTGACGTTTCTTGCCGCAGAGGCTGCCGTATAATAAGACATGATGGCAATGGCCTCTATCGTCTTGGGGCCGGTTAGTGCTGTACGACTCGATGATTTTGCTTCAGCGGGAAGTGCACTCAACCGAGGTATACTGCTCTATAGATCACGCTACTATAACAAAACTGTCACACTTGAGGAACCGAAGACAAAGGAAAAGATGAAAGCCGGCGATATTGCTGGATGTGCGATTCATTATCTTCAGTCGAACCATAATGACCTGAATGTTTTTACAATGTATGTTTCTTACATAGCGAACATGAGACTGTGACTGGACGGCTCGGTGTGGGTTATGCACGATTAGACATGCGAAGTGAAGTAAAGAAAAAGAGACCAACTGTTTGAGTCTAAACATGTTGCTGAAATTTCGGCGATTAGGCGCTGCTGCCTCTTTTCCAAGTGTCCTTTTCGGCGGCTGCACTTTCCGCCAATCGTTGCGCTTCTTTGTCTTACGACGTGGAGATCGCGCTAGCGCGTTTATCAGCACTTGCCCTTTGGACACGCTGTGAGACGGACGCGTGTCGTTCTCTCGGAGCAAGAAGAGTGAGAATTGAAGGAGCGCCAACTCACACAGAAGCGCGAATTGACGCGAAAACGACGTGAAGCCGTTGCCGTGGCCGCTGGCTTCCGTCTTTGCAATAATGAAAGGGCTCTGATTTTTTTTTTTTTAACAGCGGGGCTGTTTAAGTCGAGCGTAATCTGTCTGTCGTAGCCAAAAAACTGCGCTGAGCGATGACTCGCGTTGCCTAGCAACCGCCGGCGCAGGTGCGTACTCGCTTCGTCCGACACCGACACGGGTCCGCCGGGCTACCGCTAGCTGCGCGCTAATGCGCATGCGTAGTGACGTCCTCCCGTCGCACCTGCGCTCGCCGCCCGCACACTGTGCATAGCTTTCGCCCCATTTCTGCGACTCCGCTGGCGCGGTGGCAGCGCGCCAGGCGTAGATATGGAGAGTCCAAGGGAGGTTCGCACTGCCGAGAAAGAAGCCGCTTACCGAGAATCGCGGTGCGCTGCTAAGCGGAACTGCCGGAGTCCCGCTTAGAAGCCGCTGCAAAACGACGACGGTGAGCCGGAGAACCCCGAGTACCGCCAGCGAGAGAATGCTAGGAAACGGGAGAGAAAGCGTCGACTCCGAGAAGATCCCGACGTGAGAGAAGCCGTTCAGCTCCGCTCAGCCTTTAGCCTTTCGCCCCTATAGTGCAATGCTAAGCCCGGCTTTTTGTTTTCTGTAAATAATGATAACATTGCAAAATATAACAGCACGAGGGACAGGACTGAAGACACAAAACCACAGGACGAGTGCTGACTACCAACTGAGATTTATTTGATGAAAGTGCTTCCTTTATAGTGTCACATGTCACCACCAACAACACGCCACCACTCGCGAAACCAGTAATAGCACTATCATGAACGCTATGTCATACAAAACCTGAATCAACGCACAGTTAACCACCGGAAACAGCAACCACAGATTATACAGATGCGCATGGCAATTGTCAACCATGCTTTAAGACATTATCACAGTTTAACATGTAAGTGCACACATCTCGTTAGACCACTGTATTGCGCATGCTCCTCCCAATCAGCACAGCTAGAAAGCAAGATGCTCCAACAACTAAAACAAACAAACAACCAAACAAAAAAACAAAACACGACTAAAAACGTGGCAGCTGGAAAAGACGATGACCCCCCCCCCCCCCCCCCCCCCCCCCCAACAACAACCGCAAAACGAGAGTGCTCTGTCATACAGAAGATGATCAACATATGAAACCCAGCCCTGTCTAATTAAAACCTAAAACTTAAAAGGTTGTTCATACATGGCCTTCCAAAAAGGCCATCTCGTCTTTGGAGAGAAATAAGGAAGGTTCGCTTACACATTGCTCGCCAGCTTTGTTGATCATAAACGCCTCCATTATTTCTCTCTCCAATTTGTTGCTCGCTCTTTTTAAAAAACTGCTTCTATGAAACTCTGGTGCACAACCACACCTGCGGCAGTGGTCCGCCAGGTGCCCCCCTGACTTGTTTTGCACATTCAACCTGTGCTCTCGAGCCCTATCGTTAAAACATCGGCCCGTTTGGCCGATGTATTTCCGTCCGCAACTGAGCGGGATTTCATAAACGACCTGAGACTGGCATTCAGTGAACTTGTTCCTGTGCTTCTTCTCACACAACTCAGGCACCCTGTCTACTAAGGAACAAACTTTACTCAGTTTCTGAGGGGCAGAAAAAACAACATTGACTCCGTATCTTGATGCTACTTTTTTGATGTTGTGCGATACTTTATGTAGGTACGGAATTGCCTGTACCCTCTTCTTCTCTTTCTTGTTTCTCCTTCCCTGAGGGTGTTTTATTGTCTGCAGCAGCTGCTCACACACGGAAGTAATTGTTAATTCCGGGTATCCTGAACGCAAAAGGCGCGTAATTTGGGAGGAAAACCCTGATTGCACAAGGTGAGTACACGACTTTTTTAACGATGCGCCAAGACAAGTGATGGCGATCCCTCTTTTGATGGTTTTAGAATGAGCACTATCATACGGTAGAAACCCTTTTGCAGAGCGCGGATTGTAAATCCAGCAGACACGAGCTTCATGAAAATGCAACCGAACATCTAAGAACTGAATGACGTCATTCTGTGGTTTCTCAAAAGTAAAGCGTAATCCACTGCCGTACAACTTAAAAGTGCTGATCACACCATCAATGCATTCATCAAGAGCAAAATTAGGAACATCTTTCAGTACAACCAAGAAATCATCCGCATACCTAAAAATTTTTACTACTCTTGAATCAGAGAGATTAGCCTGGACATCATGATCTATACCCGACAAAAATAAATTGCACAGTATGGGTGCGACGGGGGACCCAATACATATACCACTCCTTTGCACATAATGCTTGTCCTCAAAGATTACAACAGTCGACTGAAGATAGAATTCCAACAAGGCCATAAAATGTTCACTAGTGATGCCTGAGCTATTTTGAAATTTCACGTCCCCCACTTCCTCAATCTTTGTTCTGACCGCATTAAAAAGTTCTGCATGCGGCACTGAGTAATATAGTTCCTCTATGTCGATCGAGAAGGCCGTCAAGCCAGATTCCTTCTCCACGCACTCCATAAATTCGACCAACTGAGATGAACTGCCGATTGCGAACGGATCGTCACAGGGCAACGCGCTAAGCTGGCGCTGGAGAAAACGACTAAGGTTAATCAACCACGAACGGCCTTCCGACACAATTGCACGAAACGGACAAGCAGGCTTGTGGGTTTTCGCCGTAAAAAATATTTCTAAAAAACCCGAGCCCCCTTTTTCCACTGCCCTCCTGAGACCATCCAAGTGAAGCTCTGACAGTTTGCGAACAGCCAACTTCTTGCACTCCTTAGGATCAAAAGAAATACACTTGAAGTTCTTTTGCACAGCGTCCCATGCCTTCTCTCGAAACATTCCTTTAGGCATCACCACAAACCCCCCATCTTTGTCTGCTTGAAGAACACTGAGATTGTTTTCTTCAAGACACTTGACAACGTCCCGGAAAGGAGGTTTCTTGGGAAGCTTGTGACTTACTGTGCGCTTGAGTGAGGCGACGCCATCTCCGACGAGTCTCCCTTTGTCGTCCTCGGCTGCACGGTCTGCCACAGTGCGTACCATAGCCAAAAGTTGATGTCGTTGCTTGCGAGGCTCGTAACTGTATTTGGGACCCTTGTTCAGTACTTCTTCTACTTTTGCAGGCAAGGTCTTGTTTCCCAGAACGGTGACGTTGTGCAGAGTCTCGTTCTGCTTCTCCCGAACTTGGCAGGATACCCTGGCCTGTTGCCACAGGAACTCAGTTACCTGGGAGGCCATCTTCATGTAGTTGTGAAGTAGCCGCTCTTCTTTCGACGGATCCTTGCCTGCTAGCGTGAAGACACGAAGCCAGTCTTGAATTAGCCGAACTTGTCTCCAGTATTCGGATTTCAGTATTTTGGAAATCCTTTTTGCATGCCCCCACGAAGGCTGCACAGCACCAAACAAGGCCTGTACATCTGACGGGATGAGTCCCCTTTTCAGGTGAAACGTGATGGTCCGGGAATGGCACGTCAAGATGGCGATGAGATTGACACAGGTTAAAGCACATTCTTCATCGGATTTCAGGGACAGGAAAGAGCCCAATGAACTAGAAATGGCTTAGCAGAGACTTTGTCTGGGCAAGTTGGTGCGACATTGCAAAATATAACAGCACGAGGGACAGGACTGAAGACACAAAACCACAGGACGAGTGCTGACTACCAACTGAGATTTATTTGATGAAAGTGCTTCCTTTATAGTGTCACATGTCACCACCAACAACACGCCACCACTCGCGAAACCAGTAATAGCACTATCATGAACGCTATGTCATACAAAACCTGAATCAACGCACAGTTAACCACCGGAAACAGCAACCACAGATTATACAGATGCGCATGGCAATGTCAACCATGCTTTAAGACATTATCACAGTTTAACATGTAAGTGCACACATCTCGTTAGACCACTGTAATGCGCATGCTCCTCCCAATCAGCACAGCTAGAAAGCAAGATGCTCCAACAACTAAAACAAACAAACAACCAAACAAAAAAACACAAAACACGACTAAAAACGTGGCAGCTGGAAAAGACGATGACCCCCCCCCCCCCCCCAACAACAACCGCAAAACGAGAGTGCTCTGTCATACAGAAGATGATCAACATATGAAACCCAGCCCTGTCTAATTAAAACCTAAAACTTAAAAGGTTGTTCATACATGGCCTTCCAAAAAGGCCATCTCGTCTTTGGAGAGAAATAAGGAAGGTTCGCTTACACATTGCTCGCCAGCTTTGTTGATCATAAACGCCTCCATTATTTCTCTCTCCAATTTGTTGCTCGCTCTTTTTAAAAAACTGCTTCTATGAAACTCTGGTGCACAACCACACCTGCGGCAGTGGTCCGCCAGGTGCCCCCCTGACTTGTTTTGCACATTCAACCTGTGCTCTCGAGCCCTATCGTTAAAACATCGGCCCGTTTGGCCGATGTATTTCCGTCCGCAACTGAGCGGGATTTCATAAACGACCTGAGACTGGCATTCAGTGAACTTGTTCCTGTGCTTCTTCTCACACAACTCAGGCACCCTGTCTACTAAGGAACAAACTTTACTCAGTTTCTGAGGGGCAGAAAAAACAACATTGACTCCGTATCTTGATGCTACTTTTTTGATGTTGTGCGATACTCTCAGCACATCCATGGTGTCGTAGCGTAATTACTACCAGAGGGCGGAGGGACCACGAAGAAAGAAACATTAAGGAGCACCGTTAAAGGGAAAACAGGAGACAAAAACCCCCATCCGGGACGCTCCTTTGAACATTTTTTTCGTCCTCACAGTTAAAACAAAACGAACGAGAGAAAATAAGTTACAAATAGTTGTTAGAGAAGAAGGGGGAAGAACCAAGTGACACGGAAAGACAAGCTAAAAGGGCCACGCAGCTTCCCTAGGGAAGAAACGCGGGGGGAGAAGTGGGGAAACGAGGAGTTGCGAAAAGGGAAGAGATGACCGCTGGACAGATTACGCCAGCGGAGCGCGAACTGTCTTGTCTTGACTCTTGGCTCTTTTTTCTTTATTTGGCTCCGTCTTTTCCGCTGTCGTCTGAGACGCGTGTTACACCAGGGACTTCGAGGCTTCGATTCGGTAAAAAAGGGAGAGAAGGATAAAGGGAGGGAGGGAGAGTGTGTGTGTGTGTGTTGCAGTGAAGCTGACACGTGTGTTCGACCACGCGTTATAGGAACACTGGAATAGCCTCGGCGTCTTGGGATCCCCCAGTTGCTTTCGCATCTTCCTTTTATTTCCCCCCACGGTGCTCGTTGTTACGCGCTGCTTTGTTTTCCCCGGGTTCGGTTGTTTGCGGCGTGGCCCGGTATGCTTTGTATACGCGGCGCTTTCTCCTTAAAAGCGTGCACCAACGGGAAAGCTGAAGCGTATAGCGGGAAAGCTGGAGTGTCAAACGCCTATCAAAGAATATCTATCTATCTATCTATCTATCTATCTATCTATCTATCTATCTATCTATCTATCTATCTATCTATCTATCTATCTATCTATCTATCTATCTATCTATCTATCTATCTATCTATCTATCTATCTATCTATCTATCTATCTATCTATCTATCTATCTATCTATCTATCTATCTATCTATCTATCTATCTATCTATCTATCTATATCTATATCTATCTATCTATCCTTGTCCGTCTGTGTGTCTGTCTGTCTATCTGTCTGTATGTCTGTCTGTCGCAATATACCACTTATTTGGGGCACTTATCCCTCCTACGTTCAAGCAAAATCATCGTCGTAACATTATGCACATGATGCAGATGCCTTTTTTTTCTTAATATACCAAATACGGCACGATGTGCTTTAAAGGCCCATATGAAGTACGCAAATTACTAAGCTAACATAAGTGGATGAAAAATACCGCGTCGCGCAGCAATTTCGTTGATGCTGAGCAACGAGAGCGATCTTCATTACACCTGCTGTAGTCAGCATGGCGAAGTTACGAGCCGACAGCGCGTTGAAGGGATAACTGCACATTCATAAGGAGAAAAAGCATTCGCGGCATCACGCGAATGCCCCTGATAATTCCGGGAACTGGCGCGTTGCATATTCTATCGAGGAATTGGCTGCGTTGTTTACGACACTTGGAGATTACTGAACCTCGTATCTGAGAAAGCGCTGACTTCAAGAAACGACGCAAATAACACGAACAGAAAGCCGGGTCCACAAAAACTCCGGATGTGTCTTTGTTATGCGCGAAGCGTTTTCAAAACAGCGCGTTCTCAAAGTTAAGACAAAACAACCTCCTCCCCCCTTTTTCCTATCGCTCTGCTGCCTCCGATATTTGCGCAGCCAAAGCAAACATGTGCGCAGATGTAGGTAAAACAGAAACAAGCGGGGCCGCGAGAAAAGGACCGCGTTTTTCGTACCTTTCCTTCAGCAAACACTACGCGAAAGAGTAATTACCAGCGTTTGTCTGTGTGTGTTGTCTTTCAGTTCTTCTTTTCATATCTCGAATTCATTTGAGAGTACGGCGTCTGGCCCTGACTGTGTCGTACTTTTGGTAAACAAGGAAAATGCTGCTGCGAAAAGCGGGACAAAAACGCGTTTACAGTTTGAAAACACGCTCTCAAAGCTCGTGCTACCTTCAAAACTCGTTGCGAATGTGCCTTAGGAACATGTCACCTAGATACATACTGTAGTTTTACGTGCTAAACCACCTTTTCTTGTTTTCATGTTTTCTTGCGAGCAGCTGGAATCGTTGCGACACCTGGCGGCGCAGGTCTCAACCCCGCGCTTCCTTCTTCGTGGCCTCCGAGATCTGCTTCGGCAGGAATACACCAGGGCCCACGTACGCCGAAGTGCGAGAGCCACTACCACATACCTGGGTCAAGTATTAGGATCGCCTCCAATTTTTTACGGCAGCGATCTCACTCGAAGAGTAAGCGCGTGCTATAATACACCGGCGAAGTTAACTCCAAAGAGAGAGTGCACGGGATATAATGACCATGTTATACGCTTCGTAGAGTCCAAACCTCGGTGTTCCGGCGCTTTACGCTTGAATTTTGCGCTTGAATGAGCGCGCCTGCGAGTAAGTGAGCTCAGGCGGGAAGCACGTGACCTCTTTGAGGCTAGACGTTGACGTAAGCTTATTACGCAAGCCAAGACTCGCTAAACCTAACTGCGAATTTTCCGCGCTAGAGCAGACACGAGCCGCGCCGCACCTCCTGTGTCGAAAGTTCACAGGAGAGGATCTCCAAACGAAAACTACTTTGCGAAAAAAATAATAATAATAAGGAAGGACACCGGCGGGGGACCAGGGTACTTGCGGTTGTACGAAATGTGCAGATTACAGAATTCCGCAACTCCACTTTCTTCGTACATGTACAGATATTTTTACTTTTTTTGAGAAAAAGGTCACGCAACGCGAAGTACTACACTTCGCAGTTCCATTGTGAAATTCGAAACCCGCGAACACGACGAACGAGAACAGCCCTTCGCGGTGATGGTATGGCGCAAGTTTAAGAACTTCGAGAATGACCAGGAAAAAAAAAACAGGTTCGATCCTTGTGCAAGACGAGCCGTGCCGGAGGCACTGAAGTTGTAAAGTGTACGGTGCGAAATTCGATCCTGAACCGAAACGTCCGTCGAAACGACAACGTGAAGCGAGGTATTTCGCCCATATGTATGTACAAAAAAATATATCTTCAAGAAACAAACAGCCGCAGCGACACAAAGTTCGCAACTGCGCACATTTCCCGCGACTCGTATCGATAACACGGTATAAAGGTGCAATCATCTCGTCTCAGTTACCCCGCCGAACTCCACTTCTTTCGTCGAGTTCGTGTTCTTGCTCTCGCTGTCAACGCAATACTATGATCTTTTAAAGACGTGTAAACCTTCGTGACGTGGGTCTTGATAGCGTCGATGGCGTCTTACCCATCGATGCAGCAATCTCCGTATATAAAAAAAAAAGTTCAGGAGCCCCCGCGCTATCGGGAAAATGGGGGCAAGCGAAGTGTGAAACCTGCGCTCATGACGTACTACCTTTCTTTCTTTCTTTCTTTCTTTCTTTCTTTCTTTCTTTCTTTCTTTCTTTCTTTCTTTCTTTCTTTCTTTCTTTCTTTCTTTCTTTCTTTCTTTCTTTCTTTCTTTCCATCGCATTGCGCAATGCTCCCTCCTAACTGCTTCCTTCCTCCATGCCGGGAATTGGACCTTCATCCACGTGCTTAGCGGCGCAGCACTTCAGTTGCTACAGGCAACAACGACGGTCATGCGTTCATATTCAGGCAATAATGAAATGTGGCAACGTGAAATGAGAAGTGGCTTCGATAAAAGATCAGACTGACGTATCAGAAACGGCCGATCACAGACAAGCCCACGGTCGAGAAAGCATCAATTATTGGAAAATGGCGCATGCAAATGCGCGTGTCACCGGCACACCTCCGAGGGCCGCACCTCTGTACGCTCGCCCGCGCCGGGTTTTCCGCGTATGACGCCGAAATACGTGAGTTACAAAAGCTTCGGTTTAAAAAGAAGTATATCAAGATGTGTTTGATCAGCATTCTCGCGCATGCTGTTCGTTTTTCTTCTAGTCCAAGTGTCGTTCGGGGAATGCCCTTACTTGACGGGATTTTTTTTTTTTTTTCGCTGTGTCACGCGGATTTCGTAACAGCGAGATCGAAGGTAATTACGACTCCGCCAGGAGAAACCTGTGGCGGGTATTGGAGCCCACTGAATAAGCCTGCCTTGCGAGTGCTGTTTCTTTCTGTGTTTCCTTGCCTCTACTAAGCGGATCATTTGACTGACGCGACAATGAGCAAAATGGACCAATCTTAGACGATGCATTTAATTAGCATTCGAGAACTCGTTACAGCTGGCGCAAGGCAAGCGCCGAACCGTGTCTGGAGAAAGACGTTCGCTATTCGATTGTAGCTCAGTAAAAAGTCTACAAACTACGGTCAAAAGTAAGCGCAGATGCAGCGGCTCATTTAAAATGGTTTTGTTTTAAAATTGAGAGGTTATTCAGCTCCTGGACTCATTATATAGACGTATCAGAAGACTCAAAGCAAATAAGGTCAAACGAAGGCAGCTTGATGACGTCGTGAATAACGTACAGTGCACGCCCCCACATAAAAAATCAGATGTTTTAACTTTTAACTCCTGTCGCAATAAGTACTGGCGCAAAATTAAAAAGGAAGTGTTCGGCCCTCACTTTCTTATGTAATTAACTGCATTTTCCGGCAAATGGATTAAACGGAGTTCCTGAAGGAATGCTTTACTAGTCTGGAACTCCGTTTAATCCATTTGCCGGGGAATGCAGTTAATTACATAAGAAAGCGAGGGCCGAACACTTTCTTTTTAATTTTGCGCCAGTACTTATTGCGACAGGAGCGCGAAGGAATGCTTTACTAGTCTAAGGGAGACGACGACGAAGTGTCTGCTTAGCGGAACTCTGTTCGAGTAGCTCTTGCCTTTTTTGCGCAATATGTGCACCCCGTGAAGGCTACTATACTGTGCCCTTCGGCGATCAACGCGGACCAGTTCGGATACCTGCCATGTCCTGCGGCGTCAGCGGTGACCGCGTCCAGGAAACGGACGCGCCCTTACTGCGACTATGACGGCAAGGATGTCCACTCACTGACTGGTGAGGGGTCATCTGATGACGACTTCAAACTTGTATTAAGCCGAAAGGCGAAGAGGCGCAACACCAGGCCCTCTTCATCTCCGAACGTACCAAATGAAGAAACGCCGCGAAGGCCCGAGGCCAACACCATCATCTTCATTCCTGCTGTCCCCAACGGCAACATGAAGCGCCTGAACAGGCAATCTGTTTCGGCGCTGCTCGAGGGACTGGTGCCAGATGAAATCATCGACATCAGAGTGAACCCGCGTAAGAATGTCATGGCGATTGATGTTTCGCATGCTGCCGCTCTCAACGTACTACGTAACGTCGCAGAGCTGGATGGAATCAACGTCCGCTCCTACATCCTTGTGGGCTCCAACTTCGTCGCCGGCGTCATCTATGACGTTGACGCTACCATACCTAGCTCCGACTTGTCTGCCCTTGTCAAGCCAGCTAATGAAGCTAGCGTTATCGCTAAGGTTACCCGTTTGGGTACCTCACGCTGCGTGAAAATAGATTTTCAAGGCAACTCTCTACCTTCATACGTAAAGGTGGGTCACTTCCGACACCCTGTGAGACCGTTTGTGCCGAAGCCACTACAATGTCACAAATGCATGAAGCTAGGCCACGTGAGAGGCGTATGCGAAAATGAGCGAGTATGTTCTCGCTGCGCTGAAACTCATTCTGCGGACACTTGTATAGTCAATGTTCTCAAGTGTTCGTATTGTAATGGACCTCACGAAGCTTCCTCAGAACAGTGCCCAGAAATGAAAAGAGAAATCTCTGTATTGAAACAAATGGCAAGGAACCATACATCGCATCGCGAGGCTGCCGAAACAGTCAGAAAGCGGCGAAATCGGCGCGGACGTGCATCCAAGAAAACCAATACTTGTGCATATGCAGCGCCCCTTGAACGCCCTGCTTCACCAACTCCCTTGTCATCCGGACCCTTCGCGGCCGGCACGAAACAAACTGCAGTAAAACGCGCAGTTCCTGGAGATTCCACTTGGCCTCCATTGCCAAAGCCACAGTCACAGAGATTGTCGACGGCCGGTGCAAAGCAGAACAAAGAAGGCATGGACGCAACTGGTGCAGCTTGGCCTACGTTGCCGAAGTCGCAGCGACATGCAGATTCACACAGCACATCGGCAACAGTGCGCACTGAATCTCCGACTGACCAGTTGCCTGAAGAAGACAAACCAACCATCATCGTGCTTCAGTCATTGTTGGACACACTTCGCGTGTTCGTCGGCAAGCTGAAATCCCCCTACGCTCAGTCCGTACAACAAGTACTGGATGTTCTGTGTCCAGTACTTGCAAGCCTTCAGTAGGCGCCATGACACGACTCTCTACAGCGGAACGTATATATGCCTGAGATCCTGTGTCCAGTACCATGGAACGCAGCTGTGTTCTTTAGGCTCACGTGCATTGTTTCTTTTTTGTATGCTCCCTTCTTTCTCTCCCTTAATCCCCATCCCCCAGCGTAGGATAGCAAACCGGACGAACGTCTGGTTGATCTTCCTGCCTTTCCTTCCTCTTTCTCCTCTCCTCTTTACTAGTCTAAACTTGTTTACTGTTGCTGCTTGACGTCATTCAATTTAATTAGTACGCGAATGCTTAGTGCAATACATAGAGCCTCTTTGTACATGTTACATGCATTATTATCGCTATCACCGCATCTGCTTTTGGGATAAACTGCGATTCATCAAGGTGTTCTTTGTTCTTTTCCACTTCTTTTCTTTCTTCATTAGTCGATTAATGAATACATAATTTCGTGGCAGCCAGATTTGACATGGCCTCCTTTCCCAGGTTTTGACGTCTAAATGAACAAATTGTTAGATTCATACACCCTACCGGCACTACGCAATCACGTCGCCCCCTGGTCTCCATTTCCAGTACACTGTGCTCAGTAACAAAGCAGGCAAAGAGAAAGCGGGGGAGAAGTGCCCGGTTTCTCACCTCCCAAGGTCCAAAAGCGCCAGCGAAATTCTGTCGCAACGACACGATGTGCTTGTGAAACGTCGCATGGTCTAACTATTCATTACGGTGGCACGATCGCCGTTGCGTTACACCAGCTCCGTCTATCTTCTGGCGACAGCCTTGTTAGCCGCGCTAGATTGTTCGCAAAGCCGTATTTTCTTTTTCCGAAGACACATAAAAGATGATGATGCTCTCTCGCTCTCTTCTTTGTTTTTCTTTCTCGGGAGCGCTGATAACGTTCACGTAGTCATCACGGCTACCGCATGAACCCGCGAATAAGAAGCAGCTTGATATAACGTGACACGGGACCCCGAACAGTGGCTGCGGTGTTGAGCTGCTAAGCTCTAAGGAAGCGGGTTCGATTCCGAGGGAAGGCGACCGTATATTGATGACAGGGAGAGGGGGGGGGGGCGCGAAATGACGAAAGAAAACGTGTACACCATGTGGCTAAAGTACGCCTAGAGTACACCTAGCTAGAGTGGAAAGGTGGCATCAGCTAGCCAGAGCACACCTAGACTACACCTATCTATACTGAAAAGGTGGCACCAGCTGGCCAGAGCACACGTAGAGTACACCTAGCTCAAGTGTAGAGGTGGCACTAAGTGCCTAGAGTACAACAGGTGGTCAAAATTATCCCGGAGTCTCTCAAATGCGGCATGCCTCACGTCACATAGCGGTTCTGACACTCGATACATCACAGCTTAATTAAATTGTTTTAAAACTTAACGTGCACTGCGCGCCATATATGTATATAGCGCTTCAAGGCAAATGAAACCCAGATGTATGTATAGTGTGACAAAACATACATACATACATACATACATACATACATACATACATACATACATACATACATACATACATACATACATTACATACATACATACATACATACATACATACATACATACATACATACATACATACATACATACATACATACATACATACATACATACATACATACATACATACATACATACATACATACGAAAACGGAACAATATACATCAGGGGCGTAGCCAAGTTGGGGGGGTTCAACCCCCCCCCCCCGAAAATTTTCAATTTTGCTTGCGTATATACACGCGCACATACAAACGCACACACGAACATATATAAATTATGGTTGACCGCCTCCCGCCCCGAAAAAATTTCTGGCTACGCCCCTGATATACATGGCGCAACTATAGGACGCCCCAGATCAGATTCATTTTTCTCCACTCTGAAGGCAGAGCCAGACTGCGACATTGTCGATACGACGCCTGTGAGTCGATCCTTTCACCGAGACGCGACCATAATGTGTCACACTTATAAGGCCACAACGACAAACAACAAAAAAAAGGAAGGAAGAAAGAAAGACTGGGGCCGAACCTGTCACCAGACTGGCTAAACGCGAGTCAAAACAACGCTTCGGCGACGGCGACAGCCATCCAGTTGGAAGGAACAATGCTTCTATATATCGACACCGCCAGCGGCGGCGCCAATGGCTACACTCCCTCCCCCCCCCTCCCCCCCGGACCCACAATTCCCCAGCCGTCGGCTCTGTACCCTACCACCAGGCACCAGGACAATAGCGCGCGCACACACGCACACGCACACACAAAAGATAACACCACAACGAGTCTCGAATTTGCAGCGATCAATTACGGCTTCTCTCTTCTCTACCTGCCAAGGCGCCTGACAGGCTAAAATTAGGCGCAATCAATAAAAGCCACGCACTCGCGTTCCTGGAAAAAAAGGTTGGGATTTAACGAGCACTTTTTTTTCTATATGATGGGGAAGGAGGTGCCGCGCGCTCGTAATTATTTAAAACTCATGCCAGCGCTCAAAACTTCGCTCGCGTTCTTTGTACACCCATAAGCACGGAATTACTGGAGGACTTTCTATGTTTTCGTATGGGTATTTATTCGTTTGTTGCAATATACGCGGCCAAAGGAATAAACGCTGAATAAATCGTTTCTTCTCATTTATTTGCTCAACTGCAGCGGTGGATAGAAAGCGTGCAAGGCCGCCTGAGAACAGCCACATTTCTTGGAATAGCCTACAGCGAGTGCACGTGCCACAAAAGAAAGAAATAGGCGAAACCGAAGGCAAGAGAAATCCGAGTCATTTCTTATCAGCGATCATTTCTTGAGCTCCACTGGCCTTTCTGTGCCGGCATGCTGACTGATACTCCTTCAAAAAAAGAATTGTGGGCAGCTACACTCTAAGTGAATGCTGGGGAAGTGCAATGAACGTCCTGTCCCTGTGTTTCTCTTGTGTGTTATATCTGCTCGCTTAGCCCTGACGGTGGGATCCGCTCTTCGTCGGCACTGCCGTTCTCGGCGAGCCACCTCAGCGACGTCCATGGCGGGAAAGACACTCCGCCAGCCGGCACCTTCCTACTAGCCGCTCCGTGGGAGCGCCCCAGCGGCGAAACCCTCAGAAACTTTCCAATGATGGGATGGTGGCGCCCTCTCTCGGCCTAGCGGCGAAACTCGGCGGTTGTTCCGCTTGGAACTGCGTGACCACGAATGGACCCCGTTCTTGTTCGGTCTGCAAGTGCATTGCACTCAAAACTCACAAGGTCCCTTATGTATTCGCCTAAGGCGACTTGAAGGCGAAAATCATCTTTTCCTTCTAACCGCTCTTTCTGTCTACTCTGTCCTTTTTTCCTATGTTCGCGCGCTGCAAAAACTTGCCATTATGGACTGATCCTCCCTCCCTTCTACTAGAGTGACCTAGAATAGGGGGAGTGTCCAAAGCGCCGCGCAAATACATGGGAGGAGCGAGGGCCTTTTGCGGTGAACTTCCGCGCCGCGGCGCTGCCGTGCCGGACCCGTGGGCTTTCTCCGCGGCGGAAGCCGCGCCAAAGCGGCGAGCGTCTGCTACGCGCGTGATATTTTGGCCGCTATTGGCTAAAATTGTGGAAATTTGGGCAAACTTTAATACTGCGTCACTGTAACATAATACTGCAGCGACTCATCATACAGAGAACGCGTTTGTGTGTTTTGAAATGGGGTTTTTGTATATATCCTTGCAGCTGATTTGTCACCGCATTGGTCCACACTTCCGCGGCTGTTTGAGGAACGCATCCTGCGCACACTTCAACGTGAGAAAAGGCGCTTAGCTTACTTTCGTGTGGAATGACGAACGTAAACTTGCTGCAGGAGACAATAAACTGGAGATAACCAGGAGAACGTAGCACATATGCACGTAGTAACTAGCTCATGCATGCTAACGCGTTTGCACCCTTCATATCCTATCTTTTATTTCGTGCATTCGATTTGTTTTACAAGGCTGCCTCCGGCACTCTGCTGTTTCAAGCCATTTCATGCGAAGACGAATGTGTCAGTCGGCGTGGCCGCGCTACCAAAAGTAAAAAATTACTCGTGTAACTGGCGTCTCGTTCACTTCGTATACACGAAAATTGACACGGAGGGGCACGAATGTACGTATGCCCAACCCGACCGATACATCACTTACGTGACATGCTTGCCATTTGCGTAACGACTAACAATAATACTGAGGCAAAAACCAGTCAAAAAAAGACGCCGGACAAGGGGAAGAAGTGACACACACAACGACTTCCAGTCGTTGTGTGTGTCACTTCTTCCCCTTGTCCGGCGTCTTTTTTTGACTGGTTTTTGCCTCAGCGTCATGTACCAACTGACCCAGACCAACAATAATAATATGGTGTATGGCGGGCAAACCCACTTTCAGCCAGAAATAATTCTGACGTATAGTCTGACGATTTGTTTCCGTCAGGTTATAAAAAACGTGGTGGTCACCAATATCGATGTCAACATGTTAGACTTACCCATACATATTGAAGAGCTGACCGCGTAGGTAAAATGTATGCGAAAAAATTACATGAAAAGAAAAACATGGTTCCTTATGCATTCGCCGGAGATGACTCGAAAACGAAAGCCATCTTTTTTGTCAGTCGATGCATTGATCCTCCCTCGCCCCTCTCCGAAAGCTTTCTGCACATAACGTGGTTTTGGACTGCGCACAGGATCGAAGGCATTGCAAGCTTTCTGCACCTCACCTGCTTTTACATTGCCTACATCGGGGGCCGATCACGGAGGCAATGGAAAGCGACCATGTCATGTGATGGCGTCATCATATTACGTCACGTTGAATGACGTCACAGTGACGTGATAAGTTCGGTCGACGTCATCGCGTGATGATTTTTTGCATCACTCGTGTTAGCTACGCGGGACGCCGACGGTCAATTTTCGTGTTTGATGAGGCATCTAAGGCTTTAGCATTAAAAAAAAGACAAACCAAAGAAAATGAAACGATAACAGTGCAACATCGTGTATGCCTCACTTCATGTTACGAGCGATCGCCCGAAAACAAACATGATTCTCCGTTCAGAGCAGCTGATTGCACGCGTCTGCGGGACAAAAGAGGCTTGCTTTACCCGTCTGGTCATCTCTTTATATTTATTCAAGAGATGAGCAGACTCGCTATTTAAGTACTCTCTGAGCTTCAGCACGAAATTGTGGCGGACGCTATATTGAGGTCATCAGGAAAAAGCGGGAAATTGCGGTCGGGTGCCCTGTTGGCGCGCACTCAACTGCCGCAGAAACAATCGTATTTTATGTAACTACTCGTCCACATCTTTTCGTAAAGTCTCTGAACCGGGTGAACGCTAACCTCCGAGTCCCGTGAAAACATCTGAAGTTGAGAATGAGCTGTTTGAAACTGTTTTCATTTCGTATGGTGAAGGCTTGAAGCAATGCACGCATCTCGCGCGAACGTTTCATACTGACGTTCAGCGATCCAATGCAACATGCTATTATATATATATATTCTTACCGTATTTTCGTTCAGGCAGCTTGTACAGCAAGAATGGGGGCATTTGCAACTTTGTTTCATGATATCTGGATATTTGTAAAGCATTTTCTATATTACGCCTTTTATGCAAAAACTTGTGGAATAAGGTTAGTTTACCTTGCATTGTTTTTCTTTCAAATATTTGCGCACGGTGTGCCTTGTTGTTAGCTACCTCAGAAATAAAAATAAGCCAACAGCATTGCGCCGTATGGCCGTCTCTACTCTTTTTTACCTTTTTTTTTGTTACCCTTGCGTCTTCCCGGTGTGCTCCGTACATAATAAAGAGCTTGTGGAGACTAATGAATTGTCAAATAAAGCGGTGTGCATATGGCTAGCAAACCAGTGGCGACTATGATATGACATGATATGTTCAGCAAATATGAGTAAAAAGCTTGTGAAGTCACTGCGCCCAAGTATTTCAGCTGACTGCGCGTGCAATTTACTTTTTTATTACTCTTAATTCGTGCATGCGTGATGCTATTGCCCGATTACTCGTGCGAATAGGGTTTTTTTTTTCGTTCTTTGCTTGTGCGTGTCCGTTTTGCGCGTTTTTACACATGCACCAACGTTCTCGAACTCTGTGACCGGAACTAGGCGCCACGCTGATGCCGCTTGACACATGATTTTTTGGCATTCTGTTGTTGCCCCAGCACTAACACAACGCTTAAAGATGGATAAGCTTCATTCCTGACCGCATTACTAAAGTTAAGTAGACTTCAAGTGCCCTGTGTGGAAACGCGGCGCAAAAAACTACAGCGCGTAGCAGACGCCTCTCGCTTTCCGCGCGCTTGCCGAGCGCGGAAAGCCCACGGGTCCGGCGCAGCAGCGGCGCGGCGCGGGAGTTCACGGCAAAAGGGCCACGCGGGAGCCGGCGCTTTGGACACTCCCCCTATTCTAGGTCACTCTACTTCTACGATAGCTTTCTGCACCTAACGCGGTTTTGCACGCCTTCCAGGCCGGAGGCATGGCAAGCTTTCTGCGCCTCAGCTGGTTTTGCACTGCCTCCGTGATCGGCCCACCTTTGACAAAACGACGATGTCATGTAATGACGTCATTATGTCACGTCATGTTATCTGACGTCTAGCGACGTTGCGATGACGTCACAAAATGTGACGATGTGTGACGCCGTGATGACGTCATATGAGTACGTCATCACGTTATGATGAATTTTTGCGTCATTCGCGTTGACGCCGTCGCCGCCGACGGTCAAACTTCGCGTTCGATGAGCCATGTAAGGCTCATCAAACGCCTTAAAAACAAAATATAACACTTTCTTCTAAAAAGAAAACGTATGTAGAGGGCAACGTAAACTCTGTAGAAAAGCAACACTTTATCGATAGAAATTTTAGTACACTCTAAAAAACAAAGTGTGTTACATTTTCCGGTGAATCCCGACTTGCAGTGTACATGACTCTCTTTAAAGAAACACGTTTACACCCTTTTGGCTCCCATGGCTCTCCGGCGACCCGAGTCGGAACTTACAAAAAAAAAGAGTCAATTAAATTACTTTTATTTTTCTTAGAGCGTAAGAAAAACAGTCAGTTGTCGTGGGTCGCGTCACATTACATTGCCTCCCAACCCGCACCGGGTCTCGGTGCCAATATCATTTTATTTACAGAAATCATAAAGGGGTGAGCTCCTTAAGTCGTAAATTTAGCTCCTAATTGAGAGAAGAAACGGTACTCGAGTTTATGCGGTGATTCACCATGTCAGATGAATCGACATTTCCCACAAGACCGTACAGCCTCTTGACAAGCTTGACATTTTCCTTTTCCAACCACTGTTATTTGCACGACTTCCGGATCTATCTCTCTCTCTCTTTCTTTCTTTTTGTTCCTTCTCTTTTCTTTGGAGGGGGGGGGGGTGAGACTTGGTGGATTAGCATTAGCACGGAACGTCATTCGGAAGCCCTCGCAAGGAACACTTTCTTTTTTTCGAAAGTTCGTCCCCTAATTGGCAGGTTGCTGATTCAGCCATCACATCCTGCTGCGATAGTTTCAACTTATTTTATTTCGTTTCGCACTCTTTCGTCTCTCATTTTCCTTCTTCAGTCTCATTTGCCCCGAGGCTGGCATATCGACTAGAGGAAGACAAAAGAAAAAATAGAAATCAGCGATGTTTATATTACGACAATGTGAAAAAAAAATTGACAGGCACATTTTCTAACGGGGCTGACTTATTGACTTCAAAAGTAATAATGATTTCAATTGGAGGTGTCCCTAATTTTGGTAATCCTTGGCTTAGGTGTCAGGTAGTGGCATTCGCCCATAGGCGTTCGCTTGTCCACGGACGAAACATTTGTCCAGGAACAAAACACCTAGAGATAACGTCTTTAGAGGTGCAGAGATGCGCACATAGCACTTAACATGCTTTGAACGCTTTACTGAAGACACAGGTACGCAAACTCACTTACGAAACGGGTAACGCGTTGCGAAAAAAAAAACGGAATAAACGAAGAGAGAAAAACCGAACAGAGCACAGACTGAGACTTCCACACGGCCTCTGCAAACAAGTTTCAGGCATGCCACTAGTTGAAGTCGACTGAGTAGGACCACTTGCAAGTCTTCGTCAGTCTCACAATTACTGCCCAAACGACACAGCCCCTCTTCCCCCCTTTGGCCCCCTTCATGCTCCTTCGCCCTACGGAGTCGGCCGGCTCATCTTTGCCTGAGCTGCGCCCGCTGCAGCCTCCGCAAGCTTTCGCTCGCACATAGAGCATACGACACGCGCGGTGATGCTATGGATGTGGACTTTATACGGAACATGACGGCGACGGCGAAAATTCACTTAGAGTGTCCATATAATTGCTGTCGCATTAAAACGCTAATTTATGATTGAGAATTAGCCAGTTTCTTTACTCTGACGACTCATTATTATAGATAAGTTACACAGGCCACTAATGCATCAAATTACAAGCAAGGCATGTACCCTTAAATGGAGAGAGAGAGAGAGAGAGAAAGGAAAGACATGGAGGTTAACCAGAGGAAGCCTCTAGTTTGCTACCCTGTACTCGGGAAGGGGAAAGGGGAGGTAAAATAATGAAAGAGAAGAAGACGAGTTTGTGACGACAGCACGCGACAAAAAAAAATCACAGAAAACAAAGTGATGACCGTAGTCCAAGTACTACACAGCAACATTTTCCGCCAACAGTCACAGTTCTCAAATAAGTACGATAGCACCATATGCGCCTAGGCAATATTACATTGTACTGTTGACTAACTCATCGCTTCTAGAATAAACCCACATGCGGCAGTTAAGTGAGTTGTCTACGCGATATTATACGCGACAGCTTCCAAGGGGGGATTTCCTTACACGCGCAGGAAAGTTGGCCACGTTGTTCGAGCGCGAAAGAAGGAAGGGAAACCTAGCGACTTCGTCCTACGGGAAATGTGTAGCTTTTCTCAGTCCAACGTGGCTTAAGCGACACGCTCGCTGCACGCTTGTAATAACGCCGCGAGACGAGGAGCTTGAAGCAGGCCGCTGGAAGTGCATGCAGCAGCGAGCGGTAGATAACACACGCACGCACACACAAACGTGCACGCGCATCCCACACACACACGCTCACACAACGCAGGGCGGCGAAGCGCAACGGAGCGAAGTGCTGACGAGGAAGCAAGAAGAAGTCTAGGTCCTCGCGGCATACATTATTCACGCCCGCTCCATCTAGCGGATGGAGGGGATTGAGGGAGAGGGTGGTGTGAAGAAAGGAAGGGGAGGGTACGGGCTGCGAGCAGTGCGGTCCCCTGTCTGCGGCTTCCAGTCGGGGTAAAGCAATTCTGCTGACGCCGAACAGAAGGACCAAGGTTGCTAGGGGCTAACGGGAAAATAAGAAATCCCCCAAAAGGGAAAAGAAACCAGCACTGCGGGGAACAAAGAGGGAACGAATAGAAGGAATGTAAGCATGCCATAAGGACAGGGGAGGGGGAAATATTGGAAACGGGAATAACGTCTGGAATTCCGCGGTCTGGCAGACAAAATGGAATACGAGGGCAATCTTACGAGGCGCTGCTCTTAACCGCTGACGAGAGGCGTTGAAACAAGGGCAGCTCGCGAGGGAAGCAGGTAAGAAGTGGGGGTACTTAGAGCGTTTCGCGGGTGCGTCGACGCTCGCGTATAAGATAAAGAACAAATAAGTATAATTGAAAAATAAACAGTGATCGTGAGAATGTGCAATGTGTCGCTGCTGCGGTCGCGCTCATACTTGCATAAAACATGGCGTCTCTCTCGACGCCGCTGCGGTGATGCAAGGCGAGACGGGTAAACTGTGGGCGAGATGCGATCTTCTTTTATGCATGAATCGCTAGCCGTATAGTCGGCGTCGATTGTGGGGATAGCTTTTCCCTTTCTTTTTTTTAACTCGCGAGCGGGGCAACAGATGCGCGTTTATTATTAGCGTCGGTTTTGCTGCGACGGCCAACAGGCGCCACTGGCGTCGCAAGAAGGTCAAGGCAGGGGTGAAATGCTACCCTTCTCTAAGTATAATACGTACTGCTAGTCACGTCTAGGACTGTGTGAACTGCTGCCCGATCAAAAAAGTAAAGCCTTGTCCAACCATCCATTCATCGGCCCATAGGCGTGCGCAAGTTCTCCGAAGGGGGGGGGGGGGAGGGGGACGAAGTTCCACTGTTTCTATTTTTCAGGACCATCCGTGTATCTAAGTCAGTCAGTGAAATAACTTTATCGAAAGGACCTGCAAGTGTGTGGGACGTGCAAAAGATCCAGCCTAAGTGACGGCCAGGAGTTCTCAAGTCCTGGCAGATTCCTTGGTTTTCAAAGTTGGTCTTCAAAGACAAAGCTGTGCGACACAGCTCTGCCCTTGAAGTCTCCTAGCACTCGAGGAGGCGGTCGCTAGACGCTGCATACCCATTACTGTTTGTTATCCTTCGGCATTCCCATAGTATATGTTGCAGAGTGGCTCTAGAACCACAGTTTTGGCACTTACGTCTCTTGCACATGTCTAGGTAAACGAGGTGTGAGATGCACCACAGTATTTCATCATGACAAACAAGCTAGCCCACCGTTGCGTCTAATGACTTAATCTGTCCTTATGTGTATGTCCCGTGATATGTTACGTTGAGAACGGATAGTCTTCCAAGCGAGAAGAGACTCCTACTACACATCTTAACGAGCAGCAATGTTCACATATACCGCACTGACATGGGTGTACAAGTCTTGCTGAAAATAGTAAATTCTGCAGGACCCCTCTTCTAGAATAACACCATCACAATTTCGCCTTAACGAGGTATCTCAGAAGAAGGAGATCGCGGGAACACCACGCTAAACGCTTCTACACCGCTGCTGAAGCGTCAGGGGTGTACCCAAAATGTTCGAGCAATTAAAAAACCATTCACTTGTAATAAACGATGCCAGTTAGACACACACAAAGAGAAAAGCTAATAACATGGCAGCTGTGTACTGACATCCAGGTCATGCCAAACTTGGAAAGCCCTGCGAACGACATGTCGCGTTAAGACAGCTTACTCTAGACGAGTATGGCGCTTGGTTAAAACACAGCGCGACTAAGACGCAGTACAAGCGACACAAGAGCGCATCACGGCGCTCGTTGTGTGCTTCTACGTCTTCTGTAGTCGTCTCGGTCGCGTTGCTTTTTGCCCAAACTGTCTTGCCCAAACCGAAGATTTACTTAGAAAAGCACCATTTTATGGGTCGGTACAGAAGACACATGTCTGCAGACTAGCTCTACAAGTGCTTCCTTTTTCACTTCGTCTTAGTTCAGCTCTTCAAAGCAGACTAATGCTGTCAGTGACAGCTCAGAGACGATGCGCTAACTTGTGACAAATATCTTTCGTGTCGACACTAGTACTGGTTTCTGTGCGGAGAATGACAAAAGAAAAAAAAAGAATGTGGGGAAACAAATGAAATTAAGGGAAGAAAGGAAGCAAATGGAAGAATGAGAGGAAATAATGAAAGCGAGTGCTGAAACGAGAAAAGGGAGAAATACGGGACGTAAGGTAGAGTTGGCCAAAAGAGGTTAAAACTGAAAGGGCTCGATTTGAACAAACAAGCGAAGAAGGAAGCAGCCAGAGAGCGAGATGGTTGGAATGAAAGGATGCAAGGAACGAGAGAAACAAGAAAGCGGGAACGAAATGAACAAAATAAAGGCGTAAATGGGATGGAAGGTAGGCAGAAAGAGCAGAAGCAAGAAGAGAGAAGTAAAACAAATTGGGGAAGTTGTGTCGAAATTAGGGAGGAAACCAACGTCAGAACGGGAAGCATGGAAGTAACAAGAGCGGTAGAAACCAAGTAAGGGACGCAGCGACCGAAAGGACACGAAGCGGAAGTAGAGACGGAAAGGCGGAAGGGATAGTTGGGGAAATAGGGACGTAGCGATGAGTTGGAATGAAATAGGGAAGCCAGGAGATAATGTACTAACCACGCATAGAACTAAGGGAAAGAAGGAAAGAACTGGGCCTGAAAGCAAGGGAATCAGTGTTAGCTGTGGAAGTACGAAAAGAAAAGGAAGTGTTTGGGGGATAAAAACAAGGACGTGGGAAAGGCAGGAAGGAAAAAACTCCGAAAGGAAGGAAGAGGAATTAGGGAAACGAAGCATTGAGGAAGAGAAAAAAGAGGGATGACGCAGGAAGGAAAAGAATTTCCTTGCTTTCGACAGGTCGAACTAATTGACCCACGTTAAGGGCATTTGACTCCGCGTTCACGCACATCGTTCTCAGAAGGCCGCAGAAAAGCGGTGACATCGCCGTCTGCCGCCGACCCATGCTGGCCCCATTAGCGCTGCTCCAAATTTAATTTACTTTCTTACTCATTACGTGGCCCACTCAGAAACAGCTCCGCCCCTTCCCTCTACTTCCCTGAGTTGTGCAGTAACACCGGAATAGCTAGGCCAGGTCGGAAGATATTTGCGGCTAATGAGACCCGTGTTGCTGAGTAACTCGATTTCTTCTTCGGTCTTGCCCCTCATCTTGCCACTATCCTTAGCTGTTGCTTTTTATTCCCGCTTCGGGAATTGCCGAGTTTTAATACCTAGACTTATAAGTGCAGCCGAGTGTTTGTGTGGCCCTAGATCCGAGCGGGAAGCTTTGATGTTCGCGGCGAAAGCTTACAGCAACGAGCCGCGATGTTGAGTCTGAGTCGGTCAACGTACAAATAGATGTGAATCCTGATTAAGGTGCGGGCAGGAACATCGCTCGAATACTAATCAGGATGCTGGTGCTGCTTATTTCGAGTTGGCACGACTTCTAATGGGCTTTCCTGAAAGATGCAGGTCCTGGAAGAACCTCCAGCCACAGAAACAAAAACCGGAGATAGCGTGCAAAGGTCAGTCACTAGAAATAGCACTCGTCGACAGCAGTTCACTGAAGCTTTAATGCGGAGTTGGGCACAGGCATTTTAAATAGCTACTGCGCGAAAGTATAGAACCGGGTGGTCACGTTTGTCTTGGTTCCGTTAGCGGAGTATAGGATACGTGATGAAGTAAAGGGCATCAGTCCAGTATGGCAGTCTGTAGACGATGGGTGCCGGTGGGTTGTTGGGACGCATTCTGTATTAATGACACGATTTTCGTAGCAGCGAAGTGAAGGCACGAAAAGCAGCAAATAAGAAAGGTATAGATGCGAAACCAGGTAAACTATTGCGTACACTTCACATACGTTCATAAAAAATGACCTGGTCACCGAGCCAGCTTCATTATTTCGTTCTGTTGACAAGAACGTCGTAGAGGAATCGCGTTGGTTAAGGGTTCCAAACTGGGTGCGCACTGCCTGTCTTGTTACCATAACGGGGTACATCATGTATTCTTACCTTCTCTTTGTTAAATAAAGCACAACTACACAAAAAATGTCTCTCTGTACTTCGGAGAATCATTAACAGTATTTACTATTAATGATTTTTTAAATAACATCGCAACTGATGGACGACATCGACGGGCAATTCAGAGTGTAGAGGTACTGAGCCGGTTTCCGCTCAAACTTTGCATGCACAGGCGTGTGCAAGGGGGGGGGGGGGGGTCGATGTCTGCCCCATACTTTGACTTAATAAGGAGGGGGGGCGCTGCGATGAACCTTCCCACCCCCTGAAGGGGAACCCTGCGCACGCCTATGTTTGCATGTTGTACAACTTGTTCTCTTTCTTCCATCAAGTGAGAAGCGCCTAAGTTCTTGTTAGCGCACGCGTACCTTCTTGCTGGCGCGTATTGTGACATAACAAGGTGCACGGACTCCTCATGTGGAGGAGATGACCTGAGCTGTCACGATGTCATTGTGACAAGTGACGTCAGTAAGTACCGCACAGCAGAAACGGCAGTTTCAGTTACAAACCAACCCCGCATTTGATCATCGTATCCGTGCGATAAGTTAATTTTTACACGTCACCTGTGTGACATGTCAGTCATACGCTGAAAATAAGAAT
Source organism: Rhipicephalus sanguineus (assembly GCF_013339695.2). NCBI lineage: Eukaryota > Metazoa > Arthropoda > Arachnida > Ixodida > Ixodidae > Rhipicephalus > Rhipicephalus sanguineus. Next base: position 37,722,365 of record NC_051186.1, on the reverse strand, counting down.
GTACAGGGGTACACGTAAAACTATAGTCGGTTACAGCCTAAAAGAAAAGGGCAGCTCTTCCAATAGATCCGCGGCGCGCCTACCCTTCACCTGTGAAAGACGGTCGCGCTAGCTGGTTTCCGCTCAAACTGTAAGTACTCTTTCCTCGGCTAGCGTAAATATTGCGCATATTCATAGTTAAATGTTCGTCGTTACTACGTAAAACATTACGTTTGGCTGAGCAGCGATGTCGAAATCCCTCACGAAATTTACCAGGACGTTCAAGTTTTCGACCTAGAGCCAGCGACACGAAACGAGTGACTTTACGGGGAAGTAAACTATCTGAAACACTCGAGAAGTGCTTGACGTCACGAAAATGAGTAGGTGCTATTGGACGGGGGCATCTATGCAAGTTTTCTGTCGGAGGGACAGTGATGGTTGTGGGCGGAGCTGACATTTTTTTCTTAGGTTGCAACCGAGTAAAGAGCAACGCCCTCCGTAGAAAGACAAGACGGCATTCAGCATGCAGACACAACCACTCACCGAAGCGCATGTCCGTCCACGCCTTGCGCAGCATCCTGGCGATCCGGTGGTAGGCCCTGAGCACGGACGCCGTCACGCCCATGGTCAGGTAGGCTGGCCCCAGATCTTCGGCGACGCTCTCTTCCTCTTCGTCGTCGTCGGACATTGGCCACGCCCCGAGGGATTCGCGCCCACGTCCTCCCCCCGGGGTCGTTCCTGGTCCGACAGCGCCTGACCTGCCGTCTCAGCGAAGCCGCCGCCTACGGGGGGCTGTGTGCTCGTCTGCCGACCGGATCACGCGTGGAGGACCTTCCAGACACTGTCTCGCTCGACCTAAGCGTCACACGCCGTTACACCTAAGCTGTTACTCCTCGTCTAAGCATTAGACCTGGACCTGTCGGACTACGTTCCTCGGGATTCTGCTCACCGCGAGATTAACCGTACGTTCAGTCCGACCACACGCCTTGCCTAGACCTGTCTGCGCGATCCTTCCTTAGACAACGCACACCGAACCTCTTTTCAATGTTTTCAGTGTGGTCTGCCTTTCCTGGACCTATCTGGCACTAATACTCGACACGTTCCGGGAAATTTCTGCTACTGCTCTGTTGACAGAAACTTAATTCACTCGCTGATTGCCCCTTTTCTGGACCTATCTGGACAACTGGGCCTGACTTCGTGTGGGCCTTTTCTGGACCTCGCCTTTCTGTATCTGTCGCCCTCTAAAGAGACTTGACTAACTTTACGGGGGCTTCCACTTAGCCCACAAAGTGCGTTTTCTTGGCAACCGTCTTTACAGATTCCTATTCGAGATTGTTAAAAATGGGCTTAACTAGTTCTGCCTTTCCACCAAAGCACGTTGTGGACTTCGCATTCAGCTTTTACTAGAGTTCGGCAAGAAGCAAATGGTAATAGGCCTTCCCAGTTTCGTCGCAGAGATGTCGCCGAACAAGCTTAAGGTAGCGTCTGTGAGCTATGCTGGGACCTTGGCGATAAATAGCGAAATCGCCTTTTCTCGAGCTTGTAGAATTTTCTCCTCCTAGTCTTTTGTCGTCGTACTGTTTCACTGTTACTCACAAGCTTTCTTCTACTTCATAGTTACTTAGCTGTGGTTCTTACCGGAGCTTTCCTACCTCTTTTGTGATGTTGTGATTTGCATGCAATATCCTCGCTATCGTACCTCCTTTTTAGAGTTCGACTGTGTACGTCAGGAGAGTACGGCTAACGTTACGACGTCACAGCTGAGCAAATACCGCGGTTGGTCTCTTCACCGTTCTTTTCTTTTTCCGTTACCACCTTTACCACAACGCACAGCACTCGGCGCACCACGAATACCTCCGACGAGCCTCGATGATTTCACCGCACACTCCCGTCACACACAGGCACCACTCACAGCAGGAAACAAACACGTTTATGGTTGGGTGACTTCGGCAGTGGACGTCACTCCTCGTTCGTTGATTCCCTGAAGACAATGGCGACGTCCCGCAGCTCGTTCCAGACGTCGTGTCGATATCGCGGTGCACAGTCGCGCGGACCGACAACTCGATGCGACGTGTAGATTCGCAGGCCAACACTGTTTCGCACGTAGAACTGCTTTTTGTCACCACTCGGACGGCTGCCAACGCGTCTTATTGGCTTGATGAATCCGCGTCGTCATTAAGACGACTCTAAAACGCCTTCCCGGGTTTATCAGGTGCTACAGTGAGCTACCACCATGTGCCCTCTTTCCAGCACTTGACGACAATGGGCTAGAAATAAGATATTGTGGTGATTTGTGTCATCGTGTTCCTTCTCTCTATCTCCCTTTCTCTGCCTTGTTTTTATCAACCATTCAATCGGATGAAAAAACAGCGAGCCGAAATGAAAGTTCGGAATAAGCCAAGTGTTCTGCAAAGATTCGACGTAGCTTATAGACGAGCCACCATATTGGCACGTTCCTTCGTCACTGATAGAAGGAAGTTTCGTTCGTGTCACGTACAAAGCATGTCTTCCGTACCTCGTAACAAGCCTAAACGAAAGGAAATATTTCAATCATCCCAACTTGAATGTCGCGGTCGCGGAAGATGAAATCTAACTGTTGAGGTTGAGCTCAGTACGGCGTCAGAGCATTTGGATCGGAAAGAACAGCAAAGTAAAGCTTGTTCCGTACAGTATTTGACGGTCCATCGAACGTAAAGCTGCTTCGGAAACAGTGTAATCGGAGTGAGGAGGTCCTTGCGCAAGGGAGCGAGGATATGACGACGCTGTACGGCAACCCGTCAAATAGAGTGGAGGTGGTTGTGGTCTTTCTAGCACTGGAATACCCAACACTCGAGCTTTCAGGGGTCAGGATACGAGATGAGTTTTAAGAACGTCAGACTCTGAGCTTTTATTTCTGTCTTGCCGATATACTGAAGGAACACGTCCCCACCAGTTAAGAGAGAAAATCACGAAAGAACAGCATGGAGAGATGCCTCAAGCGAACATCGGTAACGAAGCGAATAAGAGATGCGCCTGATATGTACGGTACGTTCTGACTTCCGATACCCCGCAAAAGTCAACAGCTTCGCGCGACATCTGGTTTATACTGGGACGTCTGCCAGCTCGACTGCAGCGAAGTACCGATCGAGATTCCATCGGGCTGCAACACATGGTCGGGTCATCGTCGCCGGGTTGGAATTCCGACACAACGAGTTGCTGCTTCTCTTTTCCTACGCCAACACCGATCCCCCTCCACGCCTTCAAATCGGCGTCATTGGCATTGCGATGGCGACCAGATTGCGACCGGAGCGCCCGCTGGCGAGTAATCGTTTTCTGCTCCCGAAAAAATCTGTCTCGACTCGATGACGGGGACAAACGCAGAAGCGAAGAAAAAATGGCTATGTGACATCTACAGAGTGGGGAGTAACCTCCTCCCCCTTTTGGTTGCTGGTTCCCGCCGGCTCCTGTGGCTGGCTGTCTACGACCGATAGGGTGGGCGTCACGTCGTTTGTCACGCCATTGCCGTCCGCTTGGCTTATAGTCGACACAAGCCCCGAGACAAGCCGAAAACAACGACTTGCTCCTCCTTCTTAGGCTTAACGTTTTTTCGATCCTTCTTTTCTCATCGAGGGCGTTATTTCTTTGGAGCACAATGATCGCCTTTGTTGCGGGATACGGTTGGCTGCGCCTATTGTAAGCGAAAAGAAGTGGATTGTTAGATAGAACGAAAAAAAGACAATTTATTGAAAACAAAGCCTTATTGTGTTCCTTTCTTCTTTTGTAGTGCAGTGGAATGACACGTCGAGTTTTGAGCTAGAAAAAAGAAACATTACTTGAAGAGTCGTGCTCAAGTGTTTCTTGTAAACCTGACAGATTCGAACAAGCTGTCATAGAAAGCAAAGACCTAACCGAACTGCCCGAAAAGTTGCGACACTTTGCTCGCCGATCGAGTTAACGTCTTTCCCTTGGACTTCGGTGCTGGCTTGCTTTTTCGACACTGTCAATCCCGGATTCTGAAAACTAGTCTCGCCGCACGCGGTGGCTTTATTTATAAAATAGAAAACGAAAAGTGAAGCCTGGGAGGCGATGAAAATTTTATTTCCCCGTCAACGTTATGGGAGCGTCCTGCCGAAACGGATTGGATTTCAAGTTGTGAAGAAATTATTGAATGGCTGTAAAAGTGACACAGCGCAATAGATAGTTGGACAAACAAGTGGCAGTGTTCTTTCCAATTTAATTGCCTTTTTCATAAGAGATGCGAAGACGTTGCCAAAGAGACACTGTCGAAGTTGCAGGCAGAGAACACAGGCGGAGCCGAAAACACACGTCTTAGCTTTCCAAAAGAAGAAAAAAGATGAGGAAATAATGTCAAAATACAAAGGGGAGCAGAGATAGTGCCCCCACTTTGTCTTAAGGTCTTACTCGGAGAACACACAGACGAAAGAATTGACACGTCAAGTGCATCAAACTTTCACGGCAGCACTTGGCACTTTCTGGTTCGCGTTTCTTCAGAATCTTCCGAGACGTCACTGAGAGCCACTAACAACAGTTCGCTCCGGCCCAAAGTTTTCGAAACATCTTTGCGCAAGATTATCGACACCTTAGAGAAAGTTCCCACGTCGGATTTGCAACCACAGTAGCGCGGTTCGCAACTTTTGGCGACGGGGGTGGGAAAACAAGAAAACGAAACAATAGTGCAATCTGCCACGCAGCCGCTGAATTTGTCGAGCTGACAGGTTTTGCCGGAAACGAATTGCGTCTTTCCGCAAATAGTTGTCCCGTAAAAGAAAATAAAAATGCTGCAGCAGAATGACCAGAGCTACAAATATGTTCACTAGCCGATGTGCGACTTTCGAGATTTTTTTGCTCAGCGTGGTGAACGCTGGATTCGATATTGGGAACGATTCGCCGCTATCGCAACTCCTTCAGCGTTGGCAAACCTACCTGTTTGGCTTAATGTAAAATTCAAGACAATTTATTTCTTGAATAAAAGACGTCTCTTACGACGCTGTATCTGTAAGAACTGTCAGCTTAGATAAACTGCTTTCCGTGCCCCATTTTGCTGAAACTAGGCCACGTTAATAATTTATGCAACTCCGAGGTGAAAACTGGTCATTCGAATGAACAAAATAAAACAGCTCCGAGAAAGTGCTCTTTTTTTCTCTCTCTCCACTACGTTTTATCGTCAACCCACGTGAAGCAGTATGGACACTGCTATGATGAATTTCTTAGAAGTTGTCTGTCAAAGTGGATTTCAATAAACGACTTCTTGTTATGCAGCTTCTCTAGAATTCGTCGCAGACTAGTACGAGCCGTTACAACTCAATGTGGAGTGCGTTCTGACAGCCAAGTGGGGAAGATGCGCGGAGGGCAGCTTATTTCGCACTGTGTGGAACAATGTCCGCACTTGAGTCACTTCTACGTCACCGGTAACGTTTCGTAACAAAGCAGACGGAGGAGCCACCCACAGAATATGACACTTCGATTCGCAGAGTGTGCGTATGTTAAGCACGTCTACGTCTCGTCTGCGACGAGAACAGACGTATCCCAGCAGATGTTTCTGATAAAGAACAGGTGGAGCAGACTGGTCCGCACTTACGTCATTTCTACGTCACCGCTAACGTGTTCGTAACAAAGCAGACGAATCCACCCAAAAAATGACTCGTCTTTTCGAAGATTGAGCGCGTGTTAAGCACGTTTACGTCTCGTCTACGACGGGAAGAGACGCATCCCAAGCGACGTTTCTGATAAACAACAGGCGGAGCCGTCCGGTAAATTACTCATCTATGAGCAGACGACGTGCTTTCTTCCACTTTCGTCTGAGTCTCGGTTACGATAAAAACACATATGGATCCAACCACGTTCTCGAAGGGAACAGAGTCATATAGGCTGAGCCCCTTGTTGAGACGTAAGATGTTGACGAAGAAGACACAGAGACGAGAAATAGTACTTAAGGCGTTGAAGCGGTCTTTGGGAGGCGGCAAAGCTGATGAGTGTCATACAGAAAGGAGGGATTCTGAGCGGTGAGCGAAGATGGAGAGACAGGCTTGGAACGAACACTAGAGCTGCAAGACGCGAATAAACGTCACGGCTGCCGACGGCTATGACGACAAGCGAACGACGCGCCCTCTATCGGGCGCTCCCGCTACCCTTCAGCCGTTGCCTAAGCTACTCACTTCGAGCATTCCGCCGTTTCCCGCCGAAGCAAAAGGAAGGTCGAAGACTGAATAGCAGCAGCAGAAAAAGAAGTGAACCTATAACTCTCAGAAGGTTTGCCCCACCGAATAATCTCGTTTCTGGAAATCCCGGGAGTTTGCTCTACTCACTTTTCTCGCCTGTTTGGTTTGTGTCCACCCTCACCCCTCCACACACACACACACACTGCGCCGGAACGTATGCTGCTGGGAATGATGTGTGCCTGTGTTGTGTAAACAACGACGTGTTCTGCACCAGCACGCACGCACTGATGTCCTCTCTCGATGACGGCGCGCCGCTGCGGGGCGCGGGCTTCGTTGGCGTTGTCGTTTACCTACGCCAGAAGGTGGCACCGTCGCTCCACAGT